>NC_136262.1:180975474-181082029 GCF_964187855.1 Myxine glutinosa
AAATACAGTAGCGCATGCATTTCACTTGCTGATGAGGAGACTAAAGTCAGAAACCCCCCAAAACAAACAACAACTGAAAATGGCTGCAGTAAAGACTTGGCAAAGCATCTCAGGAAGATACCAAGAGTTTGGTGATGTCATTGGGTCACAGGCTCAATGCAGTTATTGCATGCAAGGCAAATGCAACCAAATACTAACCATTATACTACTTTAGCTTACTTAAGTTAATCTGTTCCAATACTTACATGCTTGCCGAAAATGGAGGGGACTGAACATACAAAGTGATTTTGTTTTGCAATGGTAAAACATGTATGCATCAGTGTTGTATCGAGTCCACTTTGCCCGAGTCCGAGTCCAAGCTGTCCGAGTCAAAGTCTAAGTAATGCGGTCTTGAGTCTGAGTACTTGGCATTTTGAGTCCAAGTCCGAGTCCTGTACTGAACATGTATTGGAAAGTGGCAAAAAAACGAATTTATTTGTGTTTTGTGTATTGTGTAAATGAAGACGATTAAATATCAAAACCGACTAACAGTGTACCTTGTTACTTGCATCAAGATTTTATTCCATATTATGGCCCTCTGGCTATAGTTTGCTCATTCGTTCCAGATGGCAAATTTCTGATAGCATACGAATCTTGTCCAGAAAATATTGCAGTAAAAATTTGAATTTATTGTCAACTGTCAAAGTTATGAAAGTCCAAAACAGATCACACAAAAATACCTGAAATTGTTGACATAAATCATTCAAAAACAGTGATTTTAAGTCTGCTTGACTTTCTTAATATATTGCCTGCAAGTTAGATAATTGTGCTACTTTTCAAGTTTTCATAAATATGTTTAAAAAATTTATTATCATATTATCTATGGCTAAACAATTTCAATGACCTAATGACCTAATTTAAATTTACTAATGGATGAACTAATGAAGCTTGGGGTGACCGGTTGCTACTTGCTACCAAGCATAGCTTCACTGCATTTGAGAAAGATCTGTTTACATGGAGTGTCTGCTCCCAGCCTTGCCCGATAAGGGCGCGTAATAAGGCTTCCTCTTGAAAACACTCTTTCCACTGGAGCACTTGAAGCAGGAACACACAGTCCTTTTGAATCTAATCTGTGCAGTTGATGGCACTTGGTTTTGTTTTCCACCCAAAACTGAAGTGCACCACTCCTTTGCTTTGGATCATAGTCCTGTACAGACTCCAAGTATTTTGTCATCCTGATATTGACAGGTCCACTCTCTCCATTACCATTTCTTTTTCTGGCAAATGTCTCATAGTGAGCAAAAATCAGCCGATTACAAAGCCTGGGTCAAGGAGGTCCAGTTTACCAAATTCACATTTGATTGGCCCAGACAAGATGACGTTTTAAATGTTAACCCCAAATCCATCCTCAAGAAAGTCGATTTTGAGGGCCCCCTCCATTCACATTACCTGATGTGCAACAGAAATGGATCGAAGAAGCAATGGAATCTCCGAACAAAATCCCAAGGCTTAAAATTTGGGGATTTGGGGATAAAAAGGCACAGACAGGAACTATCCCCAAATTCTAAGCCTTGGGATTTTGTTCGGAGATTCCATTGCTTCTTCGATCCATTTCTGTTGTACATCAGGTAATGTGAATGGAGGGGGCCCTCAAAATCGACTTTCTTGAGGATGGATTTGGGGTTAACATTTAAAACGTCATCTTGTCTGGGCCAATCAAATGTGAATTTGGTTGTCACCCACCCTCTCCATAAATTTGAACTTCGCTTTTTTTGAGACTTCATTGTCAATGGGTCGTCCAATGTAAAATATACCCCTCGATCGACGATCACAGCGACGATCACAGCTGTGAAATAAATGGCATAATAGCTGTGTGGCTCAAGCGTACGTGCATCATCTTTACCACCATCATTATACGGTGAGGACAATACTTTCCAGGCTTTCCTGTAAACGTAGTCTTTTTTTTCGTTCTTATTGGTGAGAGTTTCCAAGTTATCAATAGTGGCATTGTACCCTTCTGCCATCCTATGCACGAACAATTGCCGCATCTCTGGCGCAAGCATAGATTCCATTTTCTCTTGGAATTGTCTGATGTTCAAACTCAAGATTGAACATTAACCTCGATTACCGGCATGACTTGTATAACCGGTGAATGGCAGGGACATGGTAGGCTGGATTTCAAGTTGCTAAGAACATGCTGTAAATGAGCCCATATTGCCATAGCTCCATGCCAAGTATCTTCACTCGCAGTGTAGTAACGTCAGCAGGTTTGACCAATTTCTGGTCATTCACATTGGCATGGCATGTTTGCAGACTGATTTGTTGGTTATTTCCACCGAAGTGCATTGACATTATTTCAGTCGCTAACTTGCACTCGAAGTTCTCGCAAAAATATATTTGTAGGACTACTTCATCTTGCGTCATTTGTTGTTTGAGGGATCTAATGGCTGTGTACTGGTGGTGGATTATGTAGAAATATGGAGGTCCGTTTCAAGCGAAGCACTCGAGGCACAGAAAATGTCCATCACACTCTCCTTCACATCTACTCTAACTTTCATTTCTTCCCCCTTAGTCGAGACTCTATCTTCTACTTTTGTTACCTTCGCAAAAGCGGAAGGTTATGTTTTGATCGCTGTGTATTTATTTGTATGTCTGTGTGTGTGTGTGTGTGTGTGTGTATGTTATTCGCATAACTCAAAAAGTATTCAACCGAATTGCATGAAATTTGGTGGGATGATTGGTTATTATACGGGACACATTTGATTAGATTTTGGGAGCAATCGGGTCAAAGGTCAGGGGGGTCACGACCTTGCAAAATGTGCGTTTTTTGTCATAACTCGGTCAATTCTTATCCGATTTGCATGAAATCAGCACCAAACTGTTCACTGTTCTGTTCCCTACACTCCCATGCCAAGTACAGAACAGTAGCTGCGGCGAAGGTATGCGCTCTACCGAGTGCCCGTTCTAGTTTACCATTCTTCATCGCAAACATTTGACTTGTCCTTGGGTGTCTCACCCTTAACATATATATTGTTGATGTTATGTTGACACGTTCAACATTCGAAGTTCATGCATACATCTGGATCAGGCAAACATACAATCAATCAGCTATCTCTCTCATATTACTCATCTTCAAAACACCTATTTGATGCAGCTTGTTCGCTGTGTATTGGAAGTTGGTGCAGAATCTACATGCAGTAGGGTCACTCTGTTCAACTGATGGTGGAACAATGAAGAATGGTGTTTGTCTGGTGAACGTCGTGTAGGACACTTTTAATTCAGTGTGTGGATAAAGGAGGCCCTGGTGTAAATTGATCATTGGATTATTTCATGTATCGCTCGACCTTATCTCCTTGTTTTTGGTAATCATTTCCTTATTTCCACCTGCTGACTGACTATTGATATTTTGCTGAAAATTATCCTGGATCAATGTCGCATCACCGACGATTAAGATCACCGTTGACAGATAGCCGAAAGAGTCTTACTCCCGAGGTGGCAGCCAAAAATGGCGGTGATTGCGCGCGCGCGATGGAAGGATGCGAGGCATTCACCTGAATGGAACACGGGTTTATTCCGAAACCACAAAACACGCAAACACGACAGTAAATTCAACAAATATGAATATAATGAAAGTAACCCAAATAATAAAATGAATGCTGAGGTAAACGAATTCCTAACTGAGGTACCTCCACACACACACACAGACAGACTCAAAAACAGACAAGGGGAATGATAAAATCTAATTCCTTTTTGGTGCAGAATCTACATACATTAGGGTCACTTAGCTTTGGTGTCAAGTGGCCCTTTTTGAGGAGAGTGGTGGTGACTAGGCTCAGAGCCTCCCGCTTGATGAGCACACGAGATGGCACCGAGGGCGCCAAGGGTCGCAAGGCAAGTCAGTGAGACGGCCCTCTTTCGTGTCTCTCTGCCGCCCGGGGAAGCACAACGCAGACCCCAGTCCACACAAGCCCAGCAGCTGCCGAAACCTCCCAACCGCAACCAATATCAAGAGCTCCAGGAATGTTGGAAACGCGAATGTGTGGGCATTGGGCCAATGGGAAAAGGGGGGATAGGTTCCTGGCGGTTCCTGGAAGTTCCTGATTCATGGAAAATCCCACGAATATCGAGGAAAATTTTTGAATGTTGGGGCATTGTTTCAATGGAGAAAAGGGGACAGCTAAATGCGGTGGAGTATTTTCATTCTGTACAGTAACTCGCCGGGGGTGACATGTTACGCAGCTGATGGGATAACCCACAAAGCAATGTTCACAGTGAGGATGGTGGGATATCCCACAAAGCTATGTTCACAGTGTGAATGGTGGGATATCCCGCAAAGCAATGTTCACAGTGTGAATGGTGGGATATCCCACAAAGTTTGCTCATAGTGCGGCTAGAATATTTTTATGTGGCTATGAAAAGCCGTGAAAATGCTAAGCACAGGGCTGCAAATATAGAATTAGGTCATGTTCGCGGCTCGTGGAAGATGTTTTTTTAGTACGTGCAGTTGCTTTGTGCGTGGCTGGTGGAAGATACGTTTTGGAACTGTCATGCTCTTGGCTCGTGGATTTTTACGGCGTAGCCCATAGGGCAAAGCTGTCGAGAACAGTGTTTGTCCGCTTGTATGTATGTATGTATGTCCCTTCAAATGTATACCAATCAGAGCTGAGGATCTGGTCACATGACAGGGTGATGTGATTAGGTCTGATGTCATTACAGCGTACGGTGGCTGACTCTCCACAAACAGCCATTTTGATTTATATGTCGTTCATGCTGGACATATTGTTGCGCGAATGCCCTCGGTTAATACCGTGGGCTCGCGGATGGCCAAACAAACTTAAATGGAGGCGTTTATTCAATGACGGACTCTGACCATGCAAGCATGGGAGGAAGAAGGAAGAGGAAGAAGCAGCGAGCTCTTACCTGTAGCGATCTCACCGGCAGTCTTCAACCCTGCAAATTTATCTCAGGAACACGGGAGGTAAAATGTACAAAAATAAAAGATTTATTACGGAACCCAATACAAAGAAACGCGACGGAAGAGCTAGTTCTAAATTGGGACGTCCCCACACAGATTTCAAATACGAGACAAAGGGAGAATGAATTTTAAAAATGTCCCGTCGTGTATTTGTGAATGCGAGCTTATCTGTCTGTCAATGTAGCGTCGTCAGGAATCGTCCAGCTCCGATGTTGGCGCGAAGCAGGCCTCCGTCCGCCTCATTCACGCTCCGCTAGGCCCCGAGCCACCTGTTCAGCGGCACGCCTCGCTTGCCCGCTCGTCAGTCACATGCGAGGTCCCGTTTGCTCATAGAACCAAGCCTCGCTCCAAGCACCAAGCCTCGCTCCAAGCACCAAGCACCAAGAGCCCATGAATAACCCACGAATAACCCACGGGGAAGACGACCCAGAATGCCCACGAACGAGTCCTTTTGTCACCCGCGGTGTGACATCAGTTCTCCTCCTCCACCAACCAGTCCCTCACTTCTTTGTGGTCTTTTCAGCCTTCTGAAGTCACCGGTCCTTCGCCCTCAAATCAGCGACCTGCTTCTAAGTCATGGTTTTGCGCCTTCCGCACTGATTGGCCGAGTGTTCGCACCTTCTGCACTGATTGGCCGAGGTGTCAACGGTCGGTGGCCAATCAGTGTGTCGCTTCCTTCCACCTTCCTTTCACCAATCAGTGGCCAGCCTCTTCCCCAGCCAATCACATGTTCCCTGGGTGTGGTTTCAGCCTGCCTTGCAGGATGTTTGTTGCTATGCCAGCTGGTGATGTGGCTCGCTGCGGCCCCATCGGCGGTGCCTCAATCTGGCTTCCTGCCTGTTCTTCCTGTACGTCTTATTGTGGCAGAGGGGAATTGCTTAATGTGTGCACTAATGGATCTATCTAATGTGTATGAGTGTGTTTCCATAAGGGACACTGGGTTGCTCACATAGGGAACAACACATGAGGGAATTGTACCCATAATCCCTGTACTAATTAGCATGCCCCGCCCCCTCGTGGCGGGGACACAGATACAACTTATTCCGACATACGGCTAAACATAGAACTTATTACAGCTAGATTCCCTATCACGACAGTCGAGCACCTACCTATGCAGATCTACCTGGCTCTAGATATTCCTCTACCCCTAATTCATAACAATATCATCGAACCTGTTGTATATCACAATCGCCATGCTCTATCTTTACGTTTTTGATTCAGTGTGAAACACAAACAAACCGATTGTTAAAATGACCATCAAATATCAAAAGCATCGGCGTTACATCTCTTCCAACAAAACGGTACGTACTCAACCCTTGTGGGTGGGGGGGGGGGGGGGGTATAATCTAGATTACAGTAGATCTTCCCTCGGTTCTGTAAGTAAAACTAGTCTCATGGATGTCTGGATTCCTCCAAATTTCTTTGTTTAATGTTATGAACAGCATTAGCGACTGTTTAAAAAGCTAATCATACGTGTTTGTGGTTTAGAATATTTTACAAGCCCGGTTACGCTGCCGTTAGACTTTCGGTCTTGTTTGTATGCTCTTGAGGAGCGAGGGAGACAGGGTACAGAAATGACAGAGGGTGCAACACCAGAAAGGAGGTGATGAAAGGTGGTGATGAAGGAGGTGGTGAGGTGAAAGGAGGAAGACAGAGACCACCGACCTGCCTGCACTGCAAAAGTGATAGACCCATAGATTCAGCTTCATTGTCAGAGATACCAATTATTCTGAAGGCCTTGGTTTCCATGGGGTCAAGCTGAGCAACGTGTGAGGCAGAGACACCAGCCCAGTGGAGAGAGCAGTTCTCCAAGCTGTAGATGAAGGTCTCATCGAACAGAATACTCCTCGCTCAACAAGACCTCTCAGAACACTGAAATCTGGAAATACCTTGGTGTCACTTTCACAGGTAACACGATGTGGTTTAAGCACCTCAAGTCACTGACAAGGCCAACATAATTCTGGGCTTTGTCAGAAGGAATTTAGATGACTGCAGTCCTAGGTAAAGGCAGCTACCTATAACACCATGGTCGGATCTGTGTTACAGTACACATCAGCAACATTTTTGGGATGCATGTCTCCATGGGATGACATGCCATGGGATGCATGTCTCCAGAAGGATATACAGCAACTAGAATAAGTCCACAGCGAGGCCGCTATAGACATCTGTAGTAATTATCAAGATAGGATGCCAGGATGTGTGCAGTAAATGCTGAGTGACCGCAGATGGAGAAGCCTGGTTGGGCAGGAAGTAAGGCTAACAGGCTTAACATGTTATGTTGTGCAAGATGAATAATGGCTTGGTGGACATCAACAAGTCCAAGTACCGTACTGTATTTACAACATGGTGATGCAAGAACTCGAGCATCTCAGAGCTTTTTCCAAGAAACGATTGACCGTTTGGCAGTCAAACAATATTTCTCTGCTCCCTGACCCTCCATGACCTCTTCATTAGAATAATTCAAACCAGTGAAATGAGATCCAATTCCCATGCACATAATTACCATATAGTCATGAACCTATAACACTTCATGACTGGCCGATTTTTCAGATCTAGAATGGCACTCGGTGGAGGGCATACCTTCGCCAAGCTGAACAGTTTACATTTTTGTATCCCACTGATGGGCTGATTCTGCATCCGGGACCATTCGTCCTTGTCACACACCAACATCGAATCGGCTTGTTTCTTCTTTTCACCGACCCAATTCATCCCCCAAGTGTTGTCAAAACTCGTCCGAGTGCAAAAATATCGTGGTGTATATCGTTTTTGGCCCCATCTCTCTATGGTGAAGAATTACTTTAAAATGTAAAAACTCCAGATTCAAATCATCACTAAAATCGAATCAATTCGGCCTTGTTACAGACGCAACTTGTCCATCACATTTACTCCAAATCTGTCCACAAGCTTTTGAGACATCAGGCTCACAAACTGACAGACAGACAGGGTTCAAAACATAACATCCGTCCACCTTGGGTGGTGGAGGTAATGATAATTAATAATTAAGCAGTGTCACATGGTCTCTCATTCGATACTATAACTTGTAATTTACAAACTTATTTGCGATGCCATAAAAATCACTTTTACCCATTTTAACACGTGACAATGTGAAGATGGATGATTTTCGTAATCTTATCTATCTATAATTCCACCAATCTCTGTGTGTATGTTTGTTTGTACGTTTGTTTGTTTGTTTGTATGTCTGTGACCGCTGTTTCTCGACAACTACCGGTCCGATATACTTGAAACTTGCCAGGTATATTGCTGGGGACCCGAGGATGTGCCTTTTCAAGGTTTTAAATTAATCGCAGAAGTAGTTACCGAGCTATGTCCAAAAAACGATTCAACCAATCAGAGAGCAGCGAGCTATCACGTGTGCCGAACGTGGCGAACACACTCTGCCTCGGATGGCACATTTGAGAGCGTATTCATTTATTTCCCGTCGGCAAACTATGTTGCCGTTAAACTATGTTTTAAAACTAATTATAAAACTAATTAAAACTAATTTGCGATTCATCGTAACTGCGATTTGCGAACTTCCGGACAGTCAAATGAGGACGTCACTTCCGGACTTACGTAGCGGCTAGCGGGCGCCATTTGGAGGAGCTGGGAGGACTCAGTCGTGATAGAGTGAGCCTGAGTGAGTATATCAAGACAAGAACAAGATCTAGAAGGAGGTATGTACGGTGCGATTCATATAATATATTGTTTAGTTATCGTCGATGAGGAATTTGGGGGCCCGATTAACTGCAGCGCCATCCGAGCTGCGGCGTCGGGACGATACATTCATTGTACGGTAACATCACGCACTTACGGGCACGTCCTATATATATAGTACGGGCATGCCCTAGTTATATATAATAGAGCAAACGTATATGGTTATGTTTATTTTATTTATTTATTATTATTTTTATTTTTTTTTGTATACTGAATCGAGGCTCGTGAAAGAGCTAACATTTATTTCACAAACATATATATGCGACCAAAACGTCTTCTTCTTCTTTAAATAAAATTAACACCCAAAAACACAGTCCGTGAACTCTTAATTACGTTTAGACTGCTGAGACCTTTGACGACCCCTTAAGTCCCCCCAAGACCCTTAGGGCCACCAAGACCCCTGAAGACCCAAAATACCCTGAAGACCCAAAACACCCAAAAGCCCCTGAAGACCCTGAAAACCCAAAACACCCAAAATACCCTTAAACGCCCATATGATACAAAAGACCCTGAAGACCCTAAACACTCTGAAGACCCCGAAGACCCAAAACACCCCGAAGACCCAAAACACCCAAAATACCCTTAAAGGCCCAGAGGATCCAAAAGACCCTGAAGACCCAAAGGGTCCTGAAAACCCAAAACACCATGAAGACCCAAAATACACCGACATGGTTAAAGATGCGTATCCCTCTGAAACGACGTGTGGTGAGGCGTGCGGAGCGCGACGCTTTAAGGGCCACTATTATCCCACCTTGTGGGTTCGGCCGTGGAAAACTTGGGCCAAGTCTTTCATGAACAGGCCTGGCCTGACGTTCGCTTAGTGAGGGCAGGAATTTGGAATTTGGCCCAACTATTTACTCTTTGCGAAGGACACCATGGGATCTTTAACGTCCACCAACCCATGCTGGCAGACGGGACTCCTGGTTTAACGTCTATCCAAGGGACAGCACACACATTGATGAATCACTAAACTGACAGTTTATAGCTGAGTCTGGATTCAAACCCCGGCTAGACAGCTTAGAGCCGATGGTGCGTACCTCTAGGGCCTAGGCCATCCTGTCATCCCTAAATCAGTACAACTAGGTGGAAACCAATCCCGCTGGCAATAAATAGTGCGCATCATAAAACTCGGATCATCAACTGAATCACTTACAGACTTAACTCTATACACGTTACACGAGACCTACAGACCTAACTCTATACACCTTACACTAGACCTACAGACTTAACTCTATACACCTTACGCTAGACCTACAGACTTAACTCCATACACGTTACACTAGACCTACAGACTTAACTCTATACACGTTACACTAGACCTACAGACTTAACTCTATACACGTTACACTAGACCTACAGACTTAACTCTATACACGTTACACTAGACCTACAGACTTAACTCTATACACGTTACACTAGACCTACAGACTTAACTCTATACACCTTACACTAGACCTACAGACTTAACTCTATACACCTTACACTAGACCTACAGACTTGACTCTATACACATTATGCTAGACCTACAGACTTAACTCTATACACCTTACACTAGACCTACAGACTTAACTCTATACACCTTACACTAGACCTACAGACTTAACTCTATACACGTTACGCTAGACCTACAGACTTAACTCCATACACGTTACACTAGACCTACAGACTTAACTCTATACATGTTACACTAGACCTACAGACTTAACTCTATGCACCTTACACTAGACCTACAGACTTAACTCTATACATGTTACACTAGACCTACAGACTTAACTCTATACACCTTACACTAGACCTACAGACTTAACTCTATACACGTTACACTAGACCTACAGACTTAACTCTATACACGTTACACTAGACCTACAAACTTAACTCTATACATGTTACACTAGACCTACAGACATAACTCTATTCACGTTACACTAGACCTACAGACTTAACTCTATACACCTTACACTAGACCTACAGACTTGACTCTATACACGTTACACTCAACCTACAGACTTAACTCTATACACCTTACACTAGACCTACAGACTTAACTCTATACACCTTACATTAGACCTACAGACTTAACTCTATACACGTTACGCTAGACCTACAGACTTAACTCTATACACCTTACACTAGACCTACAAACTTAACTCCATACATCTTACACTAGACCTACAGACTTAACTCTATGCACCTTACACTAGACCTACAGACTTAACTCTATACACGTTACACTAGACCTACAGACTTAACTCTATACACCTTACACTAGACCTACAGACTTAACTCTATACACGTTACACTAGACCTACAGACTTAACTCTATACACGTTACACTAGACCTACAGACTTAACTCTATACATGTTACACTAGACCTACAGACATAAATCTATTCACGTTACACTAGACCTACAGACTTAATTCTATACACCTTACACTAGAGTGACTAGACCTACAGACTTGACTCTATACACGTTACGCTCGACCTACAGACTTAACTCTATACACCTTACACTAGACCTACAGACTTAACTCTATACACCTTACATTAGACCTACAGACTTAACTCTACACACGTTACACTAGACCTACAGACTTAACTCTATACACCTTACACTAGACCTACAGACTTAACTCTATACACGTTACACTAGACCTACAGACTTAACTCTATACACGTTACGCTAGACCTACAGACTTAACTCTATACACGTTACACTAGACCTACAGACTTAACTCTATACATGTTACACAGACCTACAGACTTAACTCTATACACGTTACACTAGACCTACAGCCCTAAGATTAGTGACGGTGTAATGATGCTGCCACTCCGCTGTGAAGTACATTACATATCCTGCGGCTTTTGTTTTATATTTGGACATCTAAACTGGTTAACTAGTCATATGCAAGTGTAAGTTTATTAAGCATAGCACGGGGTACATCGGTTCCTCGTACAATGGATTGCTCATCCATATTTCTGTGTAAGAGAGGATCGTTACTGCCGATTTCTAAAATAACCAATTGATCACAGAAGCCATTTTATCTTCACTGGAGCACGTGTCGCAAATTAGCATTGATTGAAAACTGTAACCAATTTGTTTGGCGAGATTCACCTGTTCATTTGTATTTGCTTACGAGCATTGAATTGTAATGATAATAAATCGATCGTACAATGAAACGACCAAAATCTCCCCTCTGATATAATGAATAATCCCGATAGTCATTTTGTTTGCGTGTTTTGACATCCGCATTGGGTCGATATCCACATTGGGTATAGTCTAGTAGGAAGACTAGGTCCCCCTGCACCCCCCGGAGATATACTTCTAATCAGTGTTTCTAGATTGGAAAAAATGTGTAGAAAATGACTAGCTATGGCCCCAAGCTGAAAAAATGTCCCACATACCATTTTTATGCAAATTACTGCTGCCATTATCAAAAAAACGATTTTTGACATATCTCAGCCAATATTGCAGATAATTGAAAAATGAAGGTGTCTAGACCCATGTTTTGAAGGGCATAGATCATGATAGAACTATTCATAACATGATTACATGTGTCTATGGTATACTAGTATGCTAATTAGTGCTTTATTTACAAAATAATCACAGTTTTACGAAATAATAGACTCATATTAAGGTCCGTCTACACAGACGTTAACACAAAGTTTTATTTTTCTAAATATTACAACTGTCAAAATAGTCCTAGCACTCAATGTGACCACTCTTCTCTTGCTTGTTTTAGATAAACATCATTAGCATTAGTGATTCTACACTGAGTCAGTCATCATCATTTTCATCGAAATCGTCAGAGTCAAACTCTTCTTCTCCTTCCTCTTCCTCCTCCTCTTCGTGCTCTCCTGTGTTCAGAAGATCCACCAGTGAGGTTGGTAGGATGGGACCACTGGACCACATTGGTTTCAACAGTCCTTCATCAGTCCTTATCCATCCTTGCTCCTCATAAGGTTTTGGCTTTTCGATGATAGGTTGATCGGCTCTTTTGTACAATGCTACGCGGTGGTTCACACGCTGGATGTGCGGCTTCAGGGCAGACTGGCATGGAGGAAGGCGAGCCAGATCAACCTTGGACTTGGATGTGAGGGTCTTGTCCTCTCCCACCATTTTTCGTAGCAGCTTGGCACGGACAATGTCCACTGATGACTCGCGACTCTGGCCGTACATCACACAGGTGAATTTTTCTAACTGCCTCTCCACCTCAGGGTTGGCATCCCAGTTGTCACCCAGTTCACCGAATGCCCTGTGAAACCTGGGATTCTTCTCCAGCTTTTTCAAGGGCCCGACTTTTCCCTTCCCTTTGAAGGCACTGGTGCAGTCTTCTCCGCTGAACACATAGTACCCCAGGAGAGTGGCACAGTAGTCCTCTCCCAGGGATTCTGCCAGCTCAGAGACGTTGACAAGTTGGCGATGCTTCCCTGACCCTGTATCCAGGTACACCGTCAGCTTGATGTTGTGGGCATGGTGGAGCAGGATCAGGAGGATGTCTGTGTCCGGTGTTCTGACTACAGCGTTCTTGTATCCGATGGTAGCAGCATGATGGAGGTACAGAACCACCCTGGTATCAGTCTCTTCCTGGTTGCTGTAGATCGTGGGGAGTTCACGTACCTCGACCTGAAACACAAAAAGGCACCGCATTTCAATCACGTGCAGTAGTCGACTGTTGATTTGCTGGGTGGGGGAGAACCAGTTGCAGAGGTGAAACCCCCTAGCCCAGGCACAGGCTGCAGGCCACAGCTTCCGATGTATCTGATGAAGAGCCAGATGTAGTACTCTTGCATCGTAGTGGCATAGACTGTGTCATTCTCTGCTGGCGGTGTGAATGATGAGCCTTCAGGGAACTTCGGGCCAACGCGAGTAAAGTGCAAGGGTGGGAGAGTTTTTGGTGTGTCGACCTTCAGGCTACGCTGTTGTGACCTATTGATGGTAGGTAGCATTCGGTCCTTGCTGCTCTCGAACCCGGGCTTGACCTCCTGCACCATGATTCCTCCAGCACTGTTTACAATGTTGCTGCCGTGCACACTGGTAGTGGTTTTATTCAAGTTGTCCCACTCACAGTGGAATACAAGGTTGCCCTCTCCTGTCACAATTTGTGGTGTACGATAAGTTGAGACTTCATCCAGGACCTTGGCGAGAGCAGTTTCCAACTCCAAGGCGAAATCGTAGCTCTCAGAGTGTCCAAGCCTGTGTAGTATTGTGGTGAGCTGTTTGCTTCGGAACAGGTGCCTTACAGTCACACAGAGGAGAATGTGCTTTGGTAACTTCCATTTTCCATCTGACACTGCACGGCACAGATCTTGTCCAATGGAGAAGACCAGACGCTTCACCTTTTCTGTCTCGATGCCCTCCTTGCCAGTCATTAGCACGCTGAGAAAGCGGACAAGGTCTGGAGGTAGGATGTCTTCAGGATTGAGCTCCATGTCTTCAGCTGTTGGTGGCCATGGTTGGTCTTTACACTCTCTGAAAGCCTGTAGAATACCCTGGCGAAGTTGGAGGGCAACATTTTGGTTCTTGTTTGTGCTTCCGAGTGTGAATGCTCGTGCGAGAGCATTGGAAACTGTTATGTTTGAGCTGTGCACAAGCCAGAAAGAAATGACATCACATTTGTCATGATCAACCTTCGTGAAGTGGATATGCTCCTTGATTGGGTCATTCTGTAGGCGTTTCAGTAGTTTCTCTGACCGATAATTTGAGTTCTCATATCCATTCAGTTTCAGTTCCTCGACATAGAGCAAGCGCAAGGAAGAAAGCTGTAGAACTTTATTCTGCTGGATGACCTGGGTTTGAATGTGTTCCAGTACTGAGTTGAATGCCTTTTCATGGGCGGCTGACATGCAAGCCTGCTCCTTTGGTGCTTCGGCTCTGTGAATCGCACGCTCATAGTTGTAGAATGCTGTGCGGAAAGCTTTAAAACATGACGGATGGTGTTTGGCCTCACATGCAAAGAGGTCTTTGTTTTTCACCTTTCGATGGAGTCGATAGAGACCCATTTTCTCAGCCCGTGTTTCGATTTGCTCCCATGCATTTTCTTTGTTTTTAAAGGATGGGAAGGTTGTAGGCCTCTCAGTATTGCGATGAGCATCTTTGGTCTCAACTTTCTCACAAAATATACACTCTGGCGGGAAGATGGGTTCAGCAGAACCTCCTGGTTTACGAGGAGAGTGATGCCATGATGAGGTTGATGGCCCTGGTTCTGTATCATCTCCCAGACGATGAAAGTGGCGGACAAAGTGCTTATAACACTTGCTGTGATATCCTACTCTTTCTAGGTCATCAGGAAGAGTTGCCGGGATCTGATCACATACTGATTGCATACGACATGGGGAGTCATGCGGTTGGTTGAGACGTCTATCCCGGATCTTTTGAAGCAGTTGCAGTTTTTCTGAAGCAGATCCTTTAATTTTACGGAGGGGCGTGAAATCCCCATGATCAGACATGGATGGTACATGAAGGATGCATGTAGGAGGAGAGCTTTGGGCTGCAGGTTCTACACTCCGTTTTCTTTTGGGCATGCTTGCTGTTGATGTCTACCATCACTGTTAAATGACAAATAAGAAATCACGAATGATGTTAAAAGTGCCTGTGAAAGGAGGCTCTGAGTTTTCAGTGAGGTAACAGAGGTTCTGAGTCATGTTCTACACTAGGGTACTTTTTAGCTGACTAAACCATGTTTAGTGGCATCAAAAGTGCTAATAGCTAAAACATCTAAATTCTTCCACACTAACGTTAGCTATCTAGGCCAATGAAACATTGTGCTAAGTTACTGTAGCTAGCTCAGCTGTCGTGCCTCTTTCTGGTTCAATTCATATACAGAAGTCAACAGATATGTCTCATGTTTGGCATTAACAAAAGTTTAAGTTACACCGACATTAGGAACATACTGTACATAGATGAGGCTAGCTTTAACGTTAGCTAACATGGTGCTAGCTGGCTCAGCTGTTATTCTGCCTGTTTATGATTTCATGCAGAAACTGAAGTCAAGAGTGTGAGTAACATTATAGTTAGCATCTTACCTGGCTAGATTGGAGGATGAATACCAAGAACAACACACAGATGGAATGGAAGACTGAACTTTCAACTGAGGTATTCAATAACATCAACGTTACCAATTGATACGAGCGCGCGACATTACCAATTGATACGAGCGCGCGAGCGCGCATGTTACATGGATGGAAATGTAAAATGGCAGCTATAGCAGCACTAATTTGGATCTCTAGTCTGTCATTTCTGCACTGTGATTGGATAACATAAAAAAATATGTTTGGGAGTTAACAGCAGGAGTTGGTAGATTTTACGTGGGCTGGGTGAGAAACCTTTAAATAAGCAAGTGAAAATCTCTCGCAATACAAAGTCAATGGTGGGAAGAAAAGTTGAGTGGTACCAATGTTACTGCCAATGTCCCGCCCCTATGCAAGACTCAGGAGCATCTTGTTGACATTTAACCTTGAAAATACCTGGGTTTAGACCCCTTATGTACCATGTTAAGTTATCTGCAGTATTAACGTATCCTTATCATTTGTAAAACTGATTATTTTGTAATTACAGCATTAATATGCATACTAGTATACCATAGACACATGTAATCATGTTATGAATAGTTCTATCATGATCTATGCCCTTCAAAACATGGGTCTAGACACCTTCATTTTTCAATTATATCTGCAATATTGGCTGAGATATGTCAAAAATCGTTTTTTTGATAATGGCAGCAGTAATTTGCATAAAAATGGTATGTGGGACATTTTTTCAGCTTGGGGCCATAGCTAGTCATTTTCTACACATTTTTTCCAATCTAGAAACACTGATTAGAAGTATATCTCCGGGGGGTGCAGGGGGACCTAGTCTTCCTACTAGACTAGTACCTTGGGTAATTGGAGTGATGCAGCATCCTCCTTCGGTCATGTTGAGGTTATAAGGGTTGCCCACTCTATGTCGGGTGCATTCTGTGCACCTCGTTTGTCAGTATTTCCAATGCGGTGATCAACAGTTTGCCCATAACCCGTCTGATGGGAAAGTACCTCAGACATAGAGAGTGTTATCAGGTGGTTATCAGGTGGTTATCAGGTTTAGACATGACGCAGCTTACCATTACAATGTACGAAGTGTCTGTGCCTGTGAGGTGGTGGACATGCCTTGTAGCCCAGGGATAAGGGAAGCTGATGAATTAGCTCGCAATGAGGTTTAATGTTCATTATGTTTCTTTGGGTATGTTTGATCCTATCATTACCTCCGTCACCAAAGGTGGGTGGAGGTTATGTTTTCACCCCTGTCTGTTTGTCTGTCTGTCCGTTTGTGAACAAAATATCTCAAAAAGTTGTGGACGGATTCGGACTAAATTTGGCAGAGAGGTAGCGTATGTGACAAGGACGAAATGATTAGATGTTGGTGAAGATCCAGATTCGGATCCGGCTACTATAATTTTTTAAGTGATTCTTCACCATTGGGAGATAGGGCGAAAAACGATACATAGCAGGATGTCTCAAAAAGTTGTGGACGGATTTGGACGAAACTTGCTGGACAGGTTGGGTGTCTGACAAGGACAAATAGATTCAATTTTGTTGAAGATCTGAATATGGATTCGGATATGAGAATTATTTAATTTTTTAAGTGACTTCACCATTGAGTGATAGGTCCAAAAACGATACATAGCAGGTTATCTCCAAAAGTTGTGGATAGATTTGGACGAAACTTGTTGGACAGGTTGTGTGCATGACAACGACGATTCGAAATCTATTTTGGTGAAAATCCGGATCCGGATCCAGCTCGTAGAATTTTTAAAGTGATTCTTCACCATTGAGTGATATGGCCAACCAGGCGCAGGTTTGCTCTCTACTGAGTGCCGTTCTAGTTACTCCCACCAGGGAGTAATGCATTCGATCGTGTCCGTGTGTGTGTGGGTGTGTGTGTGTATGTGTGTGTGTGTGTGTGTTCGTGTGTTTGTGTGTTCATGAACAAGATATCTGGAAAAGTTCTGAACGAATTTGGATGAAAGTTGGTGGGATGATTGCCCTTGGGATAAGGAGCAATTGATTAGTTTTTGGTGAAGCTCAGGATATTATTCCGGATCCAGGGATTTTTTGGGGGATTTTTTTTACCATTGGAAGATAGGGCTCTTTTTTTTTTAACATTATCTTCTATACAGTACGTATCAAAAAAAAGGTAATCCGAATTCAAGGGGTTAATATGCAAATGTTATTTAGTATGACAATTCACATGTGGTTTACCAATCATGAGGAGATCCTCAGCTTTCCATTGATGCCTTTCATGCATCATTGCTGTCACACATGACCGAGTACATGTTCATTGAAAATGACAAGTTCAAATCGCATTTTTACAAGTTTGGCTAATCGGTGCAAGACAGTTTGAAATGGACTCATTACTTGTCAACTGCCAAGTTGAATATGTAAAATTGTTAAGCTGGTCTGGTAATCGTCGGTTACGTCATCCTTTGTTTAAGATGGGTATTTAAGATGGGCCTACAGTATATGGGTTTAGAGACAGTCTGAGTCATTGAAAAGATGGTTCAACTTACAACTGAACAGCGGACCTTCGTGGTTACAACCTTTCACCAAACTGGAAGTTTGCAGCGAACTCGTGATTCGTTCAGGGAACGTTTCCCAGAACGGGAGCCTCCAGCATCCAAAACCATCTGGGCGAAAGTTAGAAAATACCAAGAGCATGGCACTAGCCTCAACCGCAACAAGGAGAATTCTGGTAGGAGGCGCACTGGGCGATCGGAAATGAGCATTGCAGCAGTAAGGCAGCAAGTTTTAGAGCATTGGTTGGCTGGACACGAGGCGGAACGGACGCCATTTGGAAGAGCTGAGAGGACTCAGTCGTGATAGAGTGAGCCTGAGTGAGTATATCAAGACAAGAACAAGATCTAGAAGGAGGTATGTACGGTGCGATTCATATAATATATTGTTTAGTTATCGTCGATGAGGAATTTGGGGTCGGAATGGGTGATCGGCCTGGGTGACTTGGTCTCGACTAGATGCTAGGCCGCACCTCATTTTGTTAAATAAAGTGGTCACAAAATATTTTTTGATGGTTTTAATGCTTATCATTAGATGCAGAACGTTCGTAGTGAGGTATAGATATATGGATTGACATCGGATGGCATGGGATTTGGGATTTAGGAACTCCGGGGTTTTTTCATTAGGAATATATGCGATTTGCTCTTGGAGGCCCTCGAGAGTGAACGGGGACGCGGATCTTAATTCTGTTTTCAGATTTTGCAGTCGCTAGATTAGCTTAACACTCAATAGAACGGGACCCGCGAAATTTCGGGGATTTTTGGTGAAATTACCTCGGGGTAAAGTTACATAGGAAAGCCCCATGTTAAATCTTCGTTGCCGAAGGACTTTATTTTTTGCGAAATTCATCCTGACTTCGCCTCTCGGAGGATACAGGGGTATCTGTGGATAACGGGAACCTTTATTTGGCGAAATTCGGACTGATATTGACCGAGTTATTCAAAATATTAACTTATATCAAATAAATCTTTTGTGATTTTGTATTTTGCGCACCTGTATCGTTGGAGGTATTGACTTATATAGGGTTGGTTTTCTAAAGCTTATATCAGAATATTAACTTATATCAAATGGGTCTTTTGAGGGGAAAGTGTGATGACGTCACCACGTCACGCGGCACGAATGCGCGCCTGTGTCGTTGGAGATACTGACTTCTATAGGGAGGCCCCATCACCCTCCCCCATCACCCTCCCCCATCACCCTGCCATCACCCTCCCATCACCCTGCCATCACCCTCCCATCACCCTCCCATCAGCCTCCCATCACCCTCCCATCACCCTGCCATCACCCTCCCCCATCACCCTGCCATCACCCTCCCACCACCCTGCCATCACCCTCCCACCACCCTCCCATCACCCTGCCATCACCCTCCCATCACCCTTTATTGGACCATTTAACTTCTGTAGGGTTGGTTTTCTAAGGTTTATATCAAAATATCAAATAAATCTTTTAAGGTGAAAGCGCGATGACGTCACCACGTCACGCGGCACGAATGCGCACCTGTGTCGTTGGAGGTATTGACTTATTTCGGGTTGGTTTTCTAAGGCTGTAGGCCGCACCTCATTTTGTCAAATAAAGTGGTATTCGGGTGGTTCCGGTATTTGGGACCGCAGGGACGGAAAGTGCAGGTACGGGGTGCTTGGCACTCCCCAGCCGGCCCGCTCTGAAGGTTCGGATCGGGACACCGGGATTCATTCCGGTCGCCCGGTCGGCCCGGAGGTGGGGGTGCGGGGCCTGTCACGGAACGTCAAAACAAACTCCTCCCTCCCATCCCATCACCCTCCCATCACCCTCCCATCACCCTCCCATCACCCTGCCCCATCACCCTCCCCCATCACCCTCCCCCATCACCCTGCCATCACCCTCCCATCACCCTGCCATCACCCTCCCATCACCCTGCCATCACCCTCCCATCACGCTGCCATCACCCTCCCCCATCACCCTCTGCCATCACCCTCCCATCACCCTGCCATCACCCTCCCATCACCCTCCCATCACCCTTTATTGGACCATTTGACTTCTGTAGGGTTGGTTTTCTAAGGCTTATATCAAAATATCAATTTATATCAAATAAATCTTTTAAGGTGAAAGCGCGATGACGTCACCACGTCACGCGGCACGAATGCGCGCCTGTGTCGTTGGAGGTATTGACTTATATAGGGTTGGTTTTCTAAGGCTGTAGGCCGCACCTCATTTTGTCGAATAAAGTGGTATGCGGGTGGTTCCGGTATTTGGGACCGCCGGGTGACACCGTCACAATTTCGGTCTTCGAGGCCGGCCGATAGGCACAGTGTGACCGGAAGGGACGAGGTTCTCCTGACCACGTGGCCCTTGACTTGGTTTGTCCGCACAATGTGGGCGCTTGCAGGATGAACTTTAGCCGGGGAGCGTTTGGGCGCCCCGGTCTGATACTGCCGCCCACGCGCAGAACAACTTGTGAGTGCATGTGGGTCCCGGCGGTCCCACTGGCCTAGCGCTACCATGTTTAGACAGCGACCTCCGTCCCCGGGCACCACGTCTGACTCTCTTATTCAGGGAGCATGGCGACGTGGGCACGGTAGGACACCCGCGGAGCCCCGGCGGACCGGGGACGCGCGAGCCTACGCGTTAGCATGCTACGGCGGAATCAACGGCTTCGGCCACGGCCGAGCCGATACTCGGCCCGGTCGCCCGGAAATGAACTGGTTCGACGCCCGCGCTAGAGAGGTCGCGGGCGACTGAGATGTATTAACAAATTAGTTAATTAATTTGAGACGTCCGATTTCTAGTGTTTGGAATTTGGAAGAGCTTGACCCTAGCCTTTCCCTTGCGAGGGCAAGGAGGAACTTAACACTTGACACTTAAGCTTAGTTTGAAGTACACCCTGCCAGCGCTCCCGGTGGGACGGCAGGGCAACCAGAAGGGACGAGGTTCTCCTGACCACGTGGCCCTCGATCTGGGAAGCGAGAGGCGTTCCATTAGTGGACGCGCCCCTCACGCCCGACTTTTGGGCGGCCCCGGCAGGCCGTTTGTTTTGACGTTCCGTGACAGGCCCCGCACCCCCACCTCCGGGCCGACCGGGCGACCGGAATGAATCCCGGTGTCCCGATCCGAGCCTTCAGAGCGGGCCGGCTGGGGAGTGCCAAGCACCCCGTACCTGCACTTTCCGTCCCTACGGTCCCAAATACCGGAACCACCCGCATACCACTTTATTCGACAAAATGAGGTGCGGCCTACAGCCTTAGAAAACCAACCCTATATAAGTCAATACCTCCAACGATACAGGCGCGCATTCGTGCCACGTGACGTGGTGACGTCATCGCGCTTTCACCTTAAAAGACTTATTTGATATAAGTTAATATCCTGATATAAGCCTTAGAAAACCAACCCTATAGAAGTGAAATGGTCCAATAAAGGGTGATGGGAGGGTGATGGGAGGGTGATGGGAGGGGAAGTGAAATGGTCCAATAAAGGGTGATGGGAGGGTGATGGGAGGGTGATGGGAGGGTGATGGCAGGGTGATGGCAGGGTGATGGGGCAGGGTGATGGGGGAGGGTGATGGGGCCTCCCTAAAGAAGTCAGTACCTCCAACGACACAGGCGCGCATTCGTGCCGCGTGACGTGGTGACGTCATCGCGCTTTCACCTTAAAAGATTTATTTGATATAAATTGATATTTTGATATAAGCCTTAGAAAACCAACCCTATAGAAGTCAAATGGTTCAATAAAGGGTGATGGGAGGGCGATGGGAGAGTGATGGCAGGGTGATGGGAGGGTGATGGCAGGGTGATGGCCGGGTGATGGGAGGGTGATGGCAGGGTGATGGCATTTTATTTTCACCACTTCAAATCGACCGAATTTCACCAAATAAGATACCACACTCGCTGCACTGATGTCATTTTTACGGCAAAAGTGAAAACCAACCCTACAGAAGTCAAATGGTCCAATAAAGGGTGATGGGAGGGTGATGGGAGGGTGATGGCAGGGTGATGGGAGGGTGATGGGAGGGTGATGGCAGGGTGATGGGGGAGGGTGATGGCAGGGTGATGGGAGGGTGATGGCAGGGTGATGGCAGGGTGATGGCAGGGTGATGGGGGAGGGTGATGGGGGAGGGTGATGGGGCAGGGTGATGGGGCAGGGTGATGGGAGGGTGATGGAGAGGGTGATGGGAGGGTGATGGGAGGGTGATGGGATGGGAGGGAGGAGTTTGTTTTGACGTTCCGTGACAGGCCCCGCACCCCCACCTCCGGGCCGACCGGGCGACCGGAATGAATCCCGGTGTCCCGATCCGAATCTTCAGAGCGGGCCGGCTGGGGAGTGCCAAGCACCCCGTACCTGCACTTTCCGTCCCTACGGTCCCAAATACCGGAACCACCCGCATACCACTTTATTCGACAAAATGAGGTGCGGCCTACAGCCTTAGAAAACCAGCCCTATATAAGTCAATACCTCCAACGACACAGGCGCGCATTCGTGCTGCGTGACGTGGTGACGTCATCGCGCTTTCACCTTAAAAGACTTATTTGATATTAGTTAATATCTTGATATAAGCCTTAGAAAACCAACCCTATAGAAGTCAAATGGTCCAATAAAGGGTGATGGGAGGGTGATGGGAGGGTGATGGGAGGGTGATGGCAGGGTGATGGGAGGGTGATGGCAGGGTGATGGGGGAGGGTGATGGGGCCTCCCTATAGATTTTTCGGGTGACACCGTCACAATTTCGGTCTTCGAGGCCGGCCGATAGGCACAGTGTGACCGGAAGGGACGAGGTTCTCCTGACCACGTGGCCCTTGACTTGGTTTGTCCGCACAATGTGGGCGCTTTCAGGATGAACTTTAGCCGGGGAGCGTTTGGGTGCGTGGCGCCTTTGGGCGCCCCGGTCTGATACTGCCGCCCACGCGCAGAACAACTTGTGAGTGCACGTGGGTCCCGGCGTTCCCACTGGCCTAGCGCTACCATGTTTAGACAGCGAGATCCGTCCCCGGGCACCGGTACCTACTCCCGGAAGTCGAGAGATAAGCGGCGCCAGGCACGGTAGGACACCCGCGGAGCCCAGGCGGACCGGGGACGTGCGAGCCTACGCGTTAGCGGGCTACTGCGGAATCAATGGCTTCAGCCACGTCCGGGCCGATATTCGGCCCGCCGCACCGGGAATGAACTGGTTTGACGCCCGCGCTAGAGAGGTCGCGGGCGACTGAGATGTGTTAACAAATTAATTAATTAATTTGAGATGTCCGATTCCTAGTGTTTGGAAATTTGGAAGAGCTTGACCCTAGCCTTTCCCTTGCGAGGGCAAGGAGGAACTGAACACTTGACACTTAAGCTTAGTTTGAAGTACACCCTGCCAGCGCTCCCGGTGGGACGGCAGGGCAACCAGAAGGGACGAGGTTCTCCTGACCACGTGGCCCTCGATCTGGGAAGCGAGAGGCGTTCCATTAGTGGACGCGCCCCTCACGCCCGACTTTTGGGCGGCCCCGGCAGGCCGTTTGTTTTGACGTTCCGTGACAGGCCCCGCACCCCCACCTCAGGGCCGACCGGGCGACCGGAATGAATCCCGGTGTCCCGATCCGAGCCTTCAGAGCGGGCCGGCTGCACTTTCCGTCCCTGCGGTCCCAAATACCGGAACCACCCGCATACCACTTTATTCGACAAAATGAGGTGCGGCCTACAGCCTTAGAAAACCAACCCTATATAAGTCAATACCTCCAACGAGAGGGTGGTGGGAGGGTGATGGCAGGGTGATGGGAGGGTGATGGCAGGGTGATGGCAGGGTGATGGGAGGGTGATGGGGGAGGGTGATGTGGGAGGGTGATGGGGCAGGGTGATGGGAGGGTGATGGGAGGGTGATGGGAGGGTGATGGCTGGGTGATGGGGGAGGGTGATGGGGCCTCCCTATAGAAGTCAGTACCTCCAACGACACAAGCGCGCATTCGTGCCGCGTGACGTGGTGACGTCATCGCGCTTTCACCTTAAAAGATTTATTTGATATAAATTGATATTTTGATATAAGCCTTAGAAAACCAACCCTATAGAAGTCAAATGGTCCAATAAAGGGTGATGGGAGGGTGATGGGAGGGTGATGGCAGGGTGATTGTGACGGTGTCACCCACCCGTTGTCACCCTAAAAAGGATGATGACCTATAGATACCAGCGCATGACGAAATGGGACGGGATTGCCTTCGGCAACATTCAACCGAATCACAAGACTGGACCTCCACCAACATCCATATCGGATTCACATCTGGCATCAACTTGTGTGAAAAAAAAAAAAAAAAAAACACGCCAGGGGATTTTGCCAGGAGGCTGGTGCTTGCCGGATGGTTGATAGCACGTTGCGAAGCAGATGTCAATTTCCTGCGGTATCTCATTATCGGCGACGAAGCTGCTTTCGCCTTGGATGGCAAGGTCAATACCCATAATGTTCTTGAATATGCACCGAAAGGACAACCCCGGAATTTAATTTTGACACCAACATGAATCGACAAAAGTGGCCTGTTTGGTTGGGACTTTGTGGAAGTGGTAAAGTGATCGGACCATTTTTCTTTCAAAGGAATGTCAATGGTAACAGGATCTGCAGATGATCAATGATGAAGTTTTACCGCAGCTGGATGAGAACTTTGAGCGACAGGTTCGTGGTGTCTTCAGATATCTCTGGTGGGCCCACGACGGTGCCCCAGCACATCGTCTTATCGCTGTCCGAGATCGACTAAGGGAACTCTTTGGAGACCGAGTCATCGCCCTCAACCATGCAGTGGAATGGCCGCCAACATCACCCGACCTCACCTTACACCATGTGATTATTTCCTTTGGGGACATTTAAAGAACAAGGTGTTCGTAACTCCTCCCCGTGATCTTGACGAATTGCAAGGCCGTATTCGACATGAAGTGGATGCTTTGCGCAATGACCCGGCTCTGGTGAGACGAGCCGTTCAGGGCATGCTCCGCCGCTGTAAGCTTTGTGTTGAAAGGGGAGGTGGACATGTTGAAGGTGTGGGTGCATAAAGGCCAATCATTCCTGACAAAAGTTCACATCTGACGTTCATTTTGCACCAATTATCCTGACTTGCATCGATTAGCCAAACTTGTAAAAATGCGATTTGAACTTGTCATTTTCAATGAACATGTACTCGGTCATGTGTGACAGCAATGATGCATGGAAGGTATCAATGGAAAGCTGAGGATCTCCTCTTAATTAGTAAATCACATGTAAATTGTCAAAATAAATAACCTTTGCATATTAACCCCTTGAATTCGGATTACCTTTTTTTTGATACACACTGTATATTCTATATTTAACATTGTGAGATGAAAATAGTTTTAATATTTGTTGTAAATGTAGTTTAAACTCGTGGTTATGCGTTAGAGCGGTGTATTGTTCAGCAGCGTCGTCTTCAATGTTCATTTTTTTTTTTTTTAAATAAAGACATTCTGTCATTTAAAAACCACCAAAGTGTGTATTCGGTTTCCCCGTTTCATAAAATGTATCGTTTGATACGTATAATGCTTAAAAACTGTTTTTTTTGTTTGTTTGTTTGTTTTTACCTCAGAAGAGATATCAACATTTACCTCAGCGAATGTCAATCGCGGTGTCAGTATTTGATGAACTTATGAAGACTTACGTGACTTATAAGTGTGACCAGCATTTGCACGGCATTCTTCCCAGAAGAATGAGTGGTCGCATTAGCTTGTACGACTTAAAATGAGCGAGTTTTGTTTTCACGTTTGGGCCAGTTTTACATGTTGTATCCCTAAGGAATGAAACAAACGTTTTTTCCTGGCTTACAATTTTATTTGAAGTCACACATACCTCAAAATACACTCACTTATGTAGAAATGAACGCTGAATCCGAAAATGTAAGTGAAATTGCCTTGTTTTTTAACATTATCTTCTATATATTCTATATATATATTGTGGCAGACACAAAAGCCCACTGGCGTGGTGACATCATTCCGCGCACCAAGTGGGCGGTGGCCACGCCCGAGGGGTAGGCGTGGCCTCATGATATACACCGGGCGCGCAGTCCGGAGCGCGCCAGTGTTACAGTGAGCTCCTGAAATAAAGACGCTTATAAGGTACCGCTTGTCCGCTTCCTCCTTGCTCGCAAGCAGCGCGCGTAACGCCGCGCTTTACTGGTGACCCCCTCGACGTTGGATCTGCCGGAGCGATCCTTCCACACGCGACGCCATTGCCATGGCCAACTTCATCAAACTTCCCGAATTTTGGGAGGCTCAGGCCTAAGTCTGGTTCGTCCAGGCCGAAGCCCAATTTCAGCTTCGGCGCCTCACCGGCGATGACACGCGCTATTGCCACGTCGTCGCCTCCCTCGGGCCCGGCACGGCCGCTCGAGTTGTGTCCGTCCTTCGCCACCCACCGGACGGCCACAAGTACGAGACACTCAAACGGCTACTCCTAGCCACGTTCGGCCTCACGGACGACGCACGGGCCGACCGCCTCCTGGATCTCCCCGAGCTCGGTGACACGCGCCCGTCGGTCCGAATGGACCACATGCTGTCACTGTTGGGCGACGAAGCCCCCGGTTCTCTATTCCGGGCGCTTTTCCGTCGCCAACTTCCAGCGCAGGTTCGCCTCGCGTTGGCCGGGACCGGGCTAACGGAACCCCGAGCATTGGCAGCCGAGGCGGACAAGTACTTCGCCGCTTCGGACACGCGGGCGAGAGTCGGCGTGGCCGTCACGGCCCTCGTGGCTGATGCTGCTGATGCTGCTGATGCTGCTGGTCCACAGCATCAGCTTATACAGCATATACGCAGCATGCTGATACGCACCTCGTGACCGCCGCCACGCCCCGCCCACCGCCGCGACGAAAACCGCCACCGCGGGGAAACCCGCCAACTCCACCGGCCTGGCAGAGCCAGCCGCGCTCCTCCAGCTCCACCACCTGGTGCTGGTTCCACGCCAAGTTCGGCCACGAAGCTCGGCAGTGTCATCCGCCATGCTCCTTCAACAGGTCGGGAAACGCCCGGCCGGCGCTCAATAGTGGCGATGAGCGCCGGCCGTTCGAGCAGCCTGCTGTTCATAACGGACACCTTCTCCGGGCGCCGTTACCTGTGCGACACGGGAGCGCAGGTGAGTGTCGTTCCCGCCGGCACGTCAGACAAGCACGCCGCGGGTGGGGGCCCCGCGCTGCTTGCCGTGAACGGGACGGGACGCTCATCCGTACGTACGGAAAACGCTGCCTCTCTCTGCGGTTCGGAGGGCAGGTTTTCCGATGGACGTTCGTCACCACCGACGTGCCCATGGCACTGCTTGGCGCGGACTTCCTGTACGCTAATGGGCTCCTGGTCGACGTCAAGCGCAGACGTCTTGTCCAGGCCGAGACGTTCAGCTCGCTCGCTTGTGCATTGCCCAGCTCGTCGAGCAGCTCAATGAGCGGCTTGCCAAGCGGCTTTCCGAACGGTTCGGTTCCGGCCACGTTGGTCTGTACGCTTCCGGCAGCGGACGCATTCACCCGCCTCCTCGCCGGCTTCCCGGCCCTCACGCGGCCCACCTTCTCGGCGGGGGCCGTCAAGCACGGGGTGGCCCATCACATCCCCACCGTCGGGCCACCGGTCTATGCCCGGGCACGCCGCCTCGAGCCGACAAAGCTGGCGGTGGCAAAAGCGGTGTTCGCTACCCTGGAGCGACTCGGCATCGTTCGGCGCTCAGAGAGCGCTTGGGCGTCGCCGCTGCACATCGTGCCGAAGCCCGGCAGGGGATGGCGACCGTGCGGGGACTATCGCCGTCTCAATGACGCCACGACTCCCGACCGCTACCCCGTCCCCCACATTCAGGACTTTTCCGCCCGTTTGGCGGGCATGTCCTTCTTCTCGAAGGTGGACCTCATACGCGGCTACCATCAGGTCCCCGTCAGGCCGGAGGTCGTCCCGAAGACGGCGGTCATCACGCCATTCGGACTCTTCGAGTTCCTGCGCATGCCCTTCGGTCTGAAGAATGCGGCTCAGGCGTTCCAGCGACTGATGGACAGCGTCCTGCGCGACTTGGATTTTGTCTACGTCTACCTGGACGATATCCTCGTCGCCAGCGCGTCCCGCGAAGAGCACCTACGCCACCTCCGCACGCTCTTCGAACGCCTGGGCCAGCATGGCCTGATTGTGAACCCCGCAAAGTGCCGGTTCGGCGCCGCCATAATCGATTTTCTGGGGCACCGTGTCACCAGGCACGGAGCCGTCCCCCTGCCGGCCAAGGTGGAGGCGGTGAAGGGGTTTCCGCACCCCCGCACGATCAGAGGGCTGCAGGAGTTCCTGGGCATGGTGAACTTTTACCATCGGTTCCTGCCCCGTATCGCCCAGCTCCTGCGCCCCCTGCACGAAGCTCTCCGAGGTAAGCCGGGCAAAGGCGACGTTACCTGGACCGAGCAGATGGACACGGCGTTCACGGGCGCAAAGCTCGCCTTGGCTAACGCCACCATGCTCGCGCACCCGGCGCCCGATTCACCGATCGCCCTCACCACCGATGCCTCGGACTACGCGGTGGGCGCGGTGCACGAGCAATGGGTGCGTGGAGCTTGGCAACCGCTGGCGTTCTTTAGCCGGCATCTTCGCCCGCCCGAACGCCGTTACAGTACCTTCGACCGCGAGTTGCTCGGGCTTCACTTGGCGGTCAGGCACTTCCGCCATCTGCTCGAGGGCCGTGCGTTCACTGCCTTCGTCGACCACAAGCCGCTGATCTTCGCGATGGGCAAGGTCACCGAGCCGTGGTCGGCCCGGCAGCAGCGTCACCTCTCGGCCGTGTCCGAGTACACGACGGACATCCAGCACGTCGCGGGGAAGGCCAACCCGGTGGCGGATTGCCTTTCCCGGGCCGTCGCCCACGCAGTCCACCTCGGCATCGACTATGCCCGGATGGCAGCGGACCAGGCCGCTGACCCCGACGTCCAGGCCTTGCGGACCGCCGTCACGGGCCTCCGCGTCACCGAGGTGCCGATCGACGGCGCGGGCGCGGCCCTCTTGTGCGACGTCTCCCTCGGGCATCCTCGCCCCATCGTGCCCGCGGGCTGGCAGCGCCAGGTGTTTGACGCCATCCACGGCCTGTCCCACCCGGGCGCGAGGGCCTCCCAAAGGCTGATCGCCGACAAGTTCGTCTGGCATGGCCTCCGGAAGGCCGTCCACGGCTGGGCCAGGACGTGCCTCACTACTGGGCCTCCGGACGGCGCCCAAGGAGGACCTGCGCGCATCCGCGGCAGAGTTGGTCTTCGGGCAACCGCTGCGGGTGCCGGGCGAGTTCCTCCCCGACTCCACGGCACCATGGTCCGCGCTCCGCTCTGCAAGAGACCGCCCAGAGGTTCGCCCCGGTGCCAACGGCATGCCATGGGCACCCACCGACGCACGTCGCCCCGGAGCTTCGCACGGCGGAGTACATCTTCGTCCACCACGATGCCCACCGGACACCACTGCGGCCCCCGTACGACGGGCCTTTCCGCGTGCTGGAGACCGGGGCGAAGCACTTCACCCTGGACATCGGCGGTACTCCTGACTGCGTTTCGGTAGACCGCCTCAAGCCGGCCCACCTCGACGTGGACCATCCACCGCCAGTGGCCCGACCCCCACGTCGGGGCCGCCCCCCTGCGGGTGGACCCCCGGCACCGCCCAGCCCCGCCGCCACGCCGCCCCCCGGTCCTGCACCCATCCCAGGGGCATCCCACCTGGCATCCCTGCACCCCGGACGCCGCCGATCGCCAGGGGGCGCTTCGGCCGGGTCATTCGTCTGCCCCGCAAACTGGCCCTCCAGGTGCGCGGGAATTCTGGGGGGGCGCGTGTGGCGGACACAAAAGCCCACTGGCGTGGTGACATCATTCCGCGCACCAAGTGGGCGGTGGCCACGCCCGAGGGGTAGGCGTGGCCTCATGATATACACCGGGCGCGCAGCCCGGAGCGCGCCAGTGTTACAGTGAGCTCCTGAAATAAAGACGCTTATAAGTTACCGCTTGTCCGCTCCCTCCTTGCTCGGGAGGAGCCTCGGGAGGAGCTCGGGAGGATTATATATTAATATAATATATCTGTGCAGTGTCTGTCTTGTGTTGTCTTGTCTTGTGTTGTCACTGAACTACTCCCTCAAACTTTTGTGAAATCATACTATTCCAACTTGACCCACGGCGGGAGTATGCGCTCTACTGAGTGGCGTTCTAGTTATTTTATGTTTTCACCCCTGTTTGTCTGTCTGTCTGTTTGTTTGTGAACAAAATATCTCAAAAAGTTGTGGACAGATTCGGACGAAATTTGGCAGAGATGTAGCGTATGTGACAAGGACGAAATGATTAGATTTTGGTGAAGATCCGGATTCGGATCCGGCTACTAGAATCTTTTAAGTGATTTCACCATTGGGAGATAGGGCCAAAAACGATACATAGCAGGATATCTCAAAACGTTATGGACGGATTTGGACGAAACTTGGTCGACCAGTTGGGTGTCCGACAAGGAAGAATCGATTCGATTTTGGTGAAGATCTGAATATGGATTCGGATATGAGAATTATTTAATTTTTCAAATGATTCTTCACCATTGGGAGATAGGGCCAAAAACGATACATAGCAGGATATCTCATAAAGTTATGGGTGGATTTGGACGAAACTTGTTGGACAGGTTGGGTGTGTGACAAGGACGATTCGATTCAATTTTGGTGAAGATCCGGATTCGGATCCAGCTAGTGGAATTTTTATGTGATACTTCACCATTGAATGATATGGCCAACCAGATGGAGGTATGCTCTCTACTGAGTGCCGTTCTAGTTCTTTATGTTCCGTTTCTTTGGTTGGCTTTGGGCATAGTCCAGGAGGGCTGATGAGGTACGTGATGCTGTTGCTGTTCTAGGCCCAGATATTTCCTGTATCGTTTGATTCCGAAAGCTTGGATATGACACAAAAAAAACAGAATGGGAGATGTGCTAGGTGGGTGTGGGAGGGATGAAGGGGGTGCGGTGTAGACGGTTATTTATGCTGTTGTTCTGGGAGATTGGATCACTAAAAAAAATTGCTGCTCTGTCAAGGCAAGGCTAACCCTTTCCCATCACCCACGTCCTTCGTAAATGCCAAACGTCATTCCACTAACTCAGCCTGCCTCGTGTTTTATGAAGAGAATTGCAAAAGTGGAGTTGAGTAATTGTGTGGGAAAATGAGCCAGGGAGATCTCCAGGGACATTACCATGGACCGTCGCCCAAAAGGGGAAGTGTACGACAGTTACGTAGATTTTCACAAGTTCACGTTCGAACATCGTTACTTTCAAATACACTGAGAGGCATGGTTTCATACAAAGGGTAAGTATGAATAAGAAAATGTAAACTGGCATGGTACATGAAGAATTATACAGCACAGACAAAGAGGATGCTCGGCAGCACAAATATGGAGATGGCAAGAGCAAAAAGTCATACAGCCTATTTGAAACATGAGCACCAGTGGAAAAAGGGATGAAGTTAAGATTTTAGCATAATGGGTGGAAAAAAACGAATATCTAATGTAAATGCAATTGAGGCTGAAAGAGGAGGATCTTGAGGGTGGAATAGCTTTGCGTGAAGGAACGGCAACGGGAAATAATTGGCGAAGAAGACATAAAGAGGAGCGTGACGGACGGTTGGCCGGCGTGGCTGAACTGCAGTCGAATGGGTGGAGTTGGGAGCTGTCAGGGAGTGCTGGGAGCGGTGATCGAAAGAGTCGAAGAAGAGCGAGACTCGAAAAGTCAATTTTGTTGATTAAGTGAATGCAAATCAAATTATTGTTAACAGCTTTGAGTTATTGCTCTTTCCTTCGTCACGCTTGGTCCCGTTCCGCCATATTTTCTCCCCCTCATTAATGGTGATGTTCTCATTACTTTTTTTACTTCTTCTTCAGATGAACCCTTAAGAGTATCACTTTAACTCCGATACACATCAGAGTATTACGTTTTGTCCAACCTCCAAATTTCTCATTTTATTCTCCCTTCATCCTCATTCTGCTATCAGCTCTATTTCTGTTTTTCATTCGTGAAACTACCTTTGGTCCAAGAGGATGGTGTATCGGTGGCGCACCTCCCTCTGAGCTGTCTTGTCCGAGTTTGATTCTCGACATGCCTATGAACTGTCAGATCGACAGTTCATACTATGAGCTTTGCTGTCCATGTTGCGATTGTGCCATCCTTTCGGTGCACTCGATGTCGAATCGAGTGTTCCGTCTGCTTCCATTAGTCAGTGGAGAATAAAGATCCACGATGTCCTTAAACGAAAAGTAATGGAGCTATCGCTGGCACCCTGGACATATTACTAATCCCTGCTCTAACCTCACCAACAGAGGCCTTGTGTGAAGTCTACTTGCCCTTGGAAACGTCTTGATGCCTCAATGATCTCCTTGGTCATGGGACAGATAATCTTACTATAATTCACCAAATATCCGTCCGTTCGTTCGAATGTACTGCAAAAACGGCTCGACCGATCACAACAATATTTTGGGTGGGTATTTCTGGGACCCCTGGGAGTAAAATAGGCTCTATTGTTTTTCCAAGTTTTCCAATTTTACAATTTTACAGTTTTTCCAAACACGATGGAATAATATTTACCGATATGAACAGTGATGTGGCTTTTGCTGAAACTCTACAAATATTGTTTATTCTACGTTCCAGAAGAGTAGATCGACTCCTGACGAACTCTTCCTATTTAAACGTGCAGCTCCGAAGTAACACGGCAGCGTGTGCAAAGCGACTGAGAAACAGGTGTAGCAGCCGCTTCCGTGTTACAGATTCGGCGCGCAGTCTTCACACATAAACGTGCGACTGAGAAAGACGTGTAGCGGCCACTTCCGTTTTGCAGAATTCAATCTTTTTTCAAAATGTGCGCCATGTACTGTTTAGATTTTGATGATTTGCGTGCGATATGATTCAACGGATGTTTATATGAATCGTTTAAAACAAAAAAATGCCTTCAATTTCTGATATTTTTCCTTTGCATTTGGGCTTCCCAATTGAAGCCCCGCCCATAGGGCCGGTACCGTTGCTAGTCATGATAATGAGGAGGATGTAAGAGGCCTAGTTGTATTTATCTTCTTTTTTTTTGTCTTTCCCGACTGATGGTGCTTCCCCATCACTAGCTTCCCTTTTACCTCTGCCACCAAAGGAGGTTATGTTTTCACCTCTGTCTGTTTGGTTGTTTGTCTGTTTGTGAACAGGATATCTCAACAAGATGTGAACAGATTCGGACTAAATTTGGTGTAGATGTTTGGAATGTGAGAAGGACGAAATTATTAGATTTTGGTAAAGATCCGAATCCTATCTGGATCTGAAAATCTTTTAGGTGATTCTTCACCATCGATAGGGCAAAAAAAAACATATATAGCAGGCTATCTCAAAAAATTGAGAATGGATTTGGACAAAATTTGGTGGTGAGGTTGGGAAGGTGAGAAGGACGAAATTATTAGATTTTGGTGAAGATCTGGATCTGGATTTGATCATTTTTTAGGTGATTCTTCACCATGGATAAAGCAAACAATAATATATAGCAGGATATCTCAAAAAGTTGTAGACGGATTTGGAAGAAACCTGGTGGACAGATTGAGTGTGTGACCAGGAATAACTGATTCAATTCTGGTGACGATTTGAATGCAGATGCGGTTCAGAGAATTTTTCAAGTGATTCTTCACCATTGAGTGAGGGGGCTAAAACAATATATAACAGGATATCTCAAGACGTTATGGACTGATTCAGATGAAACGTGATGGACCGGTTGGGTGTGTGACAAGGACGAATCGATTCAATTTTGGTGAAGATCCGAATCTGGATCCGGATACGAGAATTTTTTAAATATCCAAAGTGATTCTTCACCATTGAGTGATTGGGCCAAAAACGATACATAGCATGATGTTTAAAAACCTTGTGGACGGATTATGACAAAACTTGGTGGATGAGCTGGTTAGGTGACAAGAACAAGCCGATTCGATTTTGGTTCAGGTCCGAATCCAGATCCGACCTATCGGTGGGATACAAAACGTAAACTGTTCAGCCTGGCAGAGGTGTGCTCTCTACCGAGTGCCGTTCTAGTTTTCACTGTGATGTACTTTATCAGAAATTATCTTTCTCATCAACACACCTTTCCATCCCTTGTCATGTTTCCTTTACCATACGTTTGATGTGCTGTCATTGCCATCATCTTTACCATCTGCTTATGAATATCAATGCTTTAAAAAAAAACTTAATCTTTCTCTGTTTGTTCTGTCTCTCCAGGAGGTTGAAAAAGGAAGATTGTTGTGGCTCCAGACAGTATTGAGAGCTACAGCTGAACTTGCTCTTAGGCTGCCAAAGATCTGCACTCAGGTGCCCTTACATATCCATATATCTATCTACCTCTGGCTCCATCATATTTGCTCAATTTCTCACATCTTTATTTCATTTATTTTTGCTTCTCCCCTCCCTACCCTCTACCCTGCAGCATCCCCACCACTCCCCCTCCTCTCGCAAATGGAATGTTTAACCTAAGGGGAGGGATGGTGGAAGCTTTTAGTAAATTACCCACCAACCTCTGTCGCCATCCATCTCCCTCATTCTCCTTTTGTGCCGATCGAATTCTTCATCATTGGCTGTATTTTTCCCCTTTTATTGTCCATGTATTTTATCTTTCCTATTGGCCGTGAGGAATAGACGTGCATGCAAATGAAGACATCGGTGTCTTCTCAGATAGACACAAATATATAGACATGGATGCACAAAGGCACGACAAAGCATCTAATTTAATTACCCTCTAACCCCCCCCCCCCCCTCCTCCCCCTCCCCCTGTCCTCCTTCCCCCCGTTCCAAGCACCACTTTTTCCCTTCGTTTCCCTGAAATTCAATTTCCTTTCATTCTGTGGTTTACTGTGCTTGCCAGCTGAAGCTGAAGCCATCACCCAGTAATCACAAATGGTTTGTCCTGCACAGTAATTGTATGTCCTGTTCAGTTAGTAATGGTACTTGGTTAAAGTAGAAAGGTTCGAGCATATCTCCACTTCCTTTTTGCACTGTGGAGGTGTACTGTTTTTCATGGTCTGCAGAAAGAGTCTGTACTACCCTACCCTCTGAGCTCTGTCCTTAGAAAGTCCAACTAAAAGCAGCCATGCTGGTACAATTAAAGCAACGGGGTGCAGCATCACAGAGCACCTCATTGCTCAAAGGTTAATCCTGTTTCGATGCCGTGTTGTAACATCTTCCATGGTACTTTTCACCCGAGCTTCTTTTCCTGGTCCGGAGATCAGAAATCGGGCGACCACCACAAATATTTATAAGGTGAATCTCAGGTTCTTTTGGCAGCACAACCACAAAAACTCAACTGTATCTGCGATCGACCATTTGCATTGTACATCCTGTGGAACTTCAGTGTCTTGGCACTTCAGCTAAACTTTGGCTTTGACCAACTCCACTGCCATTCCTCTATCAAACGTATTGGTCTGCTGAGGTGTTCACTGCAATGGTTTGAAGACCTTTTTGTTTTCCAAATATATTTGTTGTCATCCCATACCCAATTCTGAGCACAGCATGGTGTCCACAACACATGAACAGTGCACCACTGTTTTGGGGTGCTGTCGGTTAGCGCAGGAAGTTGGATTTTGGTCATGCAGGCTGCCGGCAAACTATGACCTCAAGTATTGTAACGAGTAACAATGACCTCAAGTATTGTAACAAGTAACAATGACCTCAAGTACTCTGGGATATTTAGCGTCCATCGGAGAATGTTTACTGACGTTCTTCAGATGAAAGAGTGCCGACAAGACAGCTTGGTCATAGGGACCCAACTTGCACCCCTTCCTGCTACTTCATCTGATTTTGTGAACATCAAGAGCGTTTACCACCGAGAAACCCTGAATTAGGGTCTGCTGCTTTCACATTGCAGGCAAGCCAGTGATTGTCTTGCCTCCAGTAAAACAGCAACTCCTGATTCTCGGCTTCCCGATGGTAAATCACTTCTTATTATCTTGCTCCTTCTCTCGTACTGTATATCACTCCTTATTACCTTACACCCACTCGCATCAAGAGGAGAGGAGGGGTAAGGAGAGGAGTCTCGTCCAGCTCATGGAGTTAGAGCTACCCGGAAGATTTCTCACCTTGATCTACAATCCACTGCCATCGTTAAGCCAAAGCGTTTCACTCACCTTCACTCCTTCCTTATTTTCTTTGCAATAATGTATTTGAGTTCACCTATTCCTCTTCTCTCTTCTAGTATTTCAAGATAACAACTCATTAACATCTCGTGTTTTTCCCCATTCCTACCCATGACATTCTCTTAACTCTCATTCACCTTGCTTCTTTTATCTGCTTGCAGCTTTCTATGTTCATGCTAATCCAGTTTTTCTGTTCCCCTTGCTCACCTTTTTTTCCCCAAAGTTTTGTTAGTACACCTTCTCCGGAGACGATGTTAAGCTCGTTTTGTCGTCTCTTTTAAGGTCCATCCGAGGAACGGTACACACAATGATGAATCACTGTGCCTGTGAAACACCGGGCTGGCAGTTTATAGCTGGGTTAGGAATCAAACCCAGGCTAGACAGCTTAGAGGCGAATGTGCATACCCCTTGGCCATCCCGATCAGACTGCAGAATGCATTATACTGACGCATCCCATTCAGCTATCAACGATATGTGGCATTCATGGATCAGGATTAATACCTGTAAATACCTGCCAAAGTTTCTTTTCATTGTATGCGCATTATATATATATATATATATATATATATATATATATATATATATATATATATATATATATATATATATATATATATATATATATATATATATACACAATATCTATATATATACAGACTTGGCATTTAATATGGAATTTTTTTTTTTTTCTTGACTTGGGTTTACTTTCTTAACTCAGTATATCAATCTGGTGAGTTTCTTTTACACTTTGGTGATTTATTTGTTAAAAGAACCATGTCACTGATTGTCTGTCGCAGCAAGAAGTCAACAACAGGATTATATCACAGGTGGCGTGGCAAAATGTACGGACAGGTGCATTTGATGATTGGCTTCACAGTCGGGTATACAAGGGTTGTTGCGTTCTGTGTTAGTGGAAAACAACTGCTGCACGTCTCCAAAAGTTATTGCCGCTTCCTCTGGAGATGGTCCATCAACTCGACAATGCTGTTTGTCATGGAGTGGTGGCTTTACGAAATTACGGCATGAAACAGCGTGCTATTGCTCGGCAGTATGGCATCAGTCAAGGTCAGGTGTCAAAGATCCTGAAACGAAATGCTCAGAGGGGTGTCCCTACTCCAATACCGAGGCCAGGACGTCCCCGCAGAACCACAAGGAGGGATGATCGCCAGCTGCACCTGTTAGTCCGCAATGGCCGTACCAAGTCAGCTAATCGGCTTGGGGCTGAGTGGCAGCAACTGACAAATGTGCCTGTATCCAGAAGGCTATTCAACGAACGACTGGTTCAAGCAGGCTATCTTGCCAGGCGACCCCTGAGAAAGCCACGCCTGACCAGACAACACCGCCAGCGCCGATTGCAGTGGGCCAGAGAGCACCGTCAATGGCAGCCAGGACACTGGAATCACGTGATCTTCAATGACGAGTCTAGATTTCTGGTCTATTGTCAAGATGGCCGCGTCCGAGTGCGCAGACAAGTGCATGAAGCACATATTCCATCACCTCCTCCTGGATTTCTCTTTTAGTTTCTGTCCGTCCCTTCTTAATTTCACTCACCTCTTCTTCCACTTCCTCTAATTTTTGTTTAACCTCTTTTATTTATCGGTGCGTCTCCTCAAGTTCGTCCTCTAAGGCTACCGTGACCGTCTCTATGTGCATCCTCACCTGCCGGTCCTTTGTCTCCATTATCTCTGTCACCTCGTCCACCCTCATTGTCAGTCACAATCTGACATTGCCTCTGTGTCGCTATTAATTCGTTTTTAATTTCTTTTTGTGTCGCCTTTAACCCTCCTAGTACCGCAGTGTTCTTTTGAACCTGCTCCACTAGTTCTTTTTGTCCCTCCGTCAGCTGTTCCACCTCCTCCGTCAGATCTTCTATTCCCCCTTGTAACTTTGCCGCCCCATTTCTCACCTCTTTCTCCATACGCTTCTCACCTCGCTTTACCTCCTCGCGTAGCCCCGAAACCTCCTCACCCACACCTCGTCGTATCTCCTCCTTCATCTCCTCCCTTTCTTTTGTAGATGCCGCCCTCATCTGTCCCAATTCATCCCTCTGAGCATCCAGTTTGGTTTCTACCCCGATTTTTACCTCCTCTAACTGCTCTCCCATTTGTTTAATTTCTCTGGCGGATTGCTCCCCTATCTCCCGCAATTTGTCCTCCATCCTATTTTCCAGCCCCATTAACCCATTTTTCATCCCCTCTATCTGATTCTCCTGGGCAGCCATTCTATTTTCCACCCCCGTTAACCCATGTTTCACCTCTTTTATCCCGTTGTCTAACCCCTCAAAATTATTGTCTAACTTCTCACCGGTACCCCTCGCTTCGTCCCTCATTACCCCCATTTGGCCCTCCAATCGCTCACCCAATCTGGCTTCCAATTGCTCACTATTCTTGTCCATAAGGGCCTTCATTTGGATCATAAAGAGGCCCCAATCCATCGGCGGTGCTGCTACGGTCACGGGCGTGGCAAAATTTGGTGCCGCTACACCCACGTGCGCGAGGACGCCATTTTGCGCGCCTGATACTCCCTCAACCGCCTCCTCATTGCTCCCCTCCATTTGATCCTGGGTTACTCCTAACCCCTCCTCTAGCTCACCCACCGGCATTCGATCGCCTTGACCAGCCATGGCGCGATTTCAAAATTCGGGTTTTATAAAACAAAACAAATTTCGGCCGCTCCAAATTTTGACCAAATTTTTTTTTTTTTAGATGTTTTTAAAAATTTGGTTCGGGCCCCGAATCTCACTCCCAGACACCAATTGTTACTGATCGTGGTTTAGATGGTATGATGGGCCGAGCGGATGGTCCAACCGCGACCGTTACAGGATCCCCGACTCACCCGATTCACCCAGAACTTTGGCCGTATCGCACCGCAGCTGCCCAATCTGGGAAAAGACTAAAACGACGAATGCAAAGAGGAAAACGAAGGCAAAGAAAGGTTTGGAAATACTACTGAATTTATTGACTATTTACACACATAAGCAAAAAGAAAGCAGTCACGTTTATTTACAAGCACATAAGACGCAGGTGACACAGTGAAAATTATTAGCTTATACAGACTTAACTTATTCCCAGGACAGAACAAACAAAGACACTGACTCACACGGGGAATTGCAGAGTGGATTGCTGGAAGGAGGTGTGTGGCTGGAGGGGGGGGACGGCACGGAGCTGGCTGGAGCTTGATCCCGCACGGGACGTCGGGCTGGACCTCGACGGCCGCTGATGCCACCGGGCCTGTCGTGTGCGCGGGATCACGGGTCGGAGCTGCTTGGTGGAGCCGATGCGCTGGTGGGGGGGTCTGGCGTGACGGGTTCTCTCCTCCTTACGCGCTCTTGCTCTGATGACCCAGCTCTTTTTCGTCCCTCCTTGTCTCAACTCAAAGTGCATCTCCCTTGGGAACACCCCCGCCGTGGGTTATATAGGCCCCGCCCCTCAACCTTTGCGAACCTCCCCCCAAACGTTCTCTCCCCGCCCTCTCAAGCCAAACCCCTTGTTCATGGTTGGTCGAGTGGGGCTGGCTCACTCCTCCCCTCTCTGACGAGGTGGGGACCCGCCTTTCTTCCCCAACCCTGCCTCGTGGTCAATGGCGGATGAAGGGAAAACCGCCCAACATGCAGTTGGCAATGCGAATTGCAATTGACGAAAAGGGGGGAATGGAAGTGTTGGGAGTGGGAATGAAGGGAATCTATCTCTTTCACTGGTGCAATGGAGTATTTCAATTAATGGGAGACACAGCCTTACTCTAAAAACACATAATAAGAGATAACTATCAAACAGAGGTATTCTATTATTTGGCTGACGTGTATGCTTGTGGACTAATTATGCGATGCCCTTTCACCTTTACACAGCTCCGGAGGTAGGGGGGCGCAGAATAACAATAATAACAATTCACACAATAAAAAAAATACAGTCCTCATCTCCGCAACAATATATATATATACTGTATATATATATATATATATATATATATATATATATATATATATATATATATATATATATATATATATATATATATACGTATATATATATCGTATATGACAATGAACTCATTATCATTTGATGCCTTTTTTTTTTCTTTTCTTTTTTTAGTATACAGAATCGAGGCTCGTGAAAGAGCTAACATTTATCACACAAAAAAATCAAACAGACACACAAAGTATATCATAAGGGGAGCGGTAGACAAGATGGGGAGGGAAGAGGAAGCACACAAACACAACATTTGAGAGCAGGGACATCGGGAGATCTGTAGTAGGGAGAGGGTTTGGGGGGTGGAGGCATGGGAATGGGGGTGGGGGGGTGGGAGAAGTATAAAACACATGGACACTGCAAGGACTTCCATGAAAGAAGTTGGTATTTCAAAAAAGTGGATCTGGGGTGAAATTAGCAGGGGTAGAAAAGATCAAGGTTTTGGATGGGGGAAAATAAGAGATGATGGTGAACAGCTGTTTTAAAGACCTGGAGGGAGGAGTGGGATTAAGGAGAGTGAGGGAGTTTGTTCCAGAGGTGGGGGAAAAGAGGAATGAAGGAGTGAAGGTTAGCAGGGTCTGTAGCCTCCTCACTCTCTGCAGACCTGGACAAAATCACAGACTGGTCAAACAAGTGGAACATGTCTTTCAATCCTGACAAATCTCACACTCACGATGTCTCTCCGAAAAGACCGACTGGAAAACCCTCCCATCTACTTTCTCAACAATCCTCTCCAAGAAGTTCTGTCGCTCAAGCTTTTGGCTTAAGCTCAATCTCAAGCTTATTCAACCTACCATTTAGTTTTAAATAGGAAAAGAATAGAAAATAGACGTTTATATAAAACTAGCAGAAGTACCCAGCGTTGCCGGGCAGGGGAGGGGGAGGGGGGATAAGGGGAGGTGAATGGGGGGAAGGGGGGATGGGATGGGGGGAGGTAGGAGGGGGGCTGGGGGAGGAGGAGGAGGAGGAGGGGGAGGAGGGCGGGGAGGAGGAGGGGGGAGGCAGGAGAGGAAGGGGAGGAAGGGGGTTCATCACCTTTTCGATAAATATTTGCTGGTGAATGTGGCGTTCATCCCATTTCTGTGTTAAGTGTGATGCCAACAGGAAGAAGAAGAAGCCGTTGTAGGGGGAGATATGGGGATGGGGGGGGAGGGGGGAAGGGCAGGGGAGGGTGGGAATGGTGGAGGGGAGGAAAGGGAGGGAGGGGTGGTGGGGAGAGAAGGGAAGGGGGGAAGGGGAGGGGAGGGGTGAAGCAGGAGAGGAAGGGGGTTTATATATATATATATATATATATATATATATATATATATATATATATATATATATATATATATATAGATAGATATATATGCTGGTGGGTGAATGTGGCATTCATCACGTTTCTGAGTTAAGTGTGATGCCGATCAGGAAGAAGAAGACGCCGTACTACCAACTTCGTACACTTCCGGAATTGTTTGATTGATCTGTATTCAAATGTCTGGTGATTGTTTTGTATTTATTTATGCGAATGTGTACTTGTATATAACTGTCATTAATTTTAAAAAGCTAAGGCACTGTCGAGCGAGTTTTTTTTTTTTGTTTTTTTTTAAGTCCAAAAAACGTTTTTTTTTTTTTTGTTTGTTTTTTTTTCTTCCTTTCCCTAAAACACTCCCAGGCACTCACTGACGAACCTCTGAAAGTTTGATGAAGATCCGTTCAGCCATCTCTGAGAAAAATGGCGACACACAGACAGACACACAGACAGACACACACACACACAGACATCTCTCTTATACAGTAGATGATACAAGAACACGCTTGTTGGTTGGGTATTGTAAGTATTTTCTTTTTATGCAGGTGAAATCGCAACAGTGATGTTTGATTTGTTGGTAATGATCTTGTTTAATCCCCCGGATTTCCACGTATTGGTGAATCATTATTCCATCCAACAAACACCATTGCTATTTTTAGTTGTAATTTTTCAAAATTGATTCGGAACCTGCTTCACTGCATGAATGGAGTAGGGGCCCCATACGTATCGACAAAACTCCCGGAACAGATAAACAACGATAGAGATGGAAACACATCTGGGCAGAGATTGACCCGCACTAAGAGCTATGGAGATGTGGGGTTTATGTTGTTGACCTTGTCCCATAAGAGTGTAGCTTAAAATGGAGGCCTTCAATTTGGCCTAATTTATACAAGGTGTATCATATTGTGATTGACTATTATACTTGTGACATAAGCAATGGGATACTTTCTCTCAGGGATGATGTCTCTATTAGTTAACGTGTGCCACTCGATTGATTGGCATAAGGATATTATACAGACTAGGCATTTCGTTATTGAGCCAAAAGCCTTTTGAGGTAATGTAACGCCGTTGAGTGTGGCAGCTTATGACCGGTTGTGATTCTTTGCTGCCATGTTGGGTACGCAAGGTGGAAGCTCCAACTGGCATTTGCGATCAATCAATGGTAGTTTCTATTTAAGGTGGGTCCTCACAACCCCAAACCTTACATCCCACCCATTATCCCCAACTCCACTTTATAGGGGATTAATTAGTTTGTGCATCATTCATCTCTTATGAGAAGGGTAATAACACGAGGACACGATAAGCACATTAATAATGTACTAAAGCGCGGTGCTACGCGCGCTTACTTGCTACCAAGGAGGAAGCGGACAACGCGGTTAAACAAAAGAGGCTTTATTCACAAGAGGTCACTGTAGCACTGGCGCGCTCCGGGCTGCGCGCCCGGTGTATATCCTGAGGCCATGCCTACCCCTCGGGCGTGGCCGCCGCCCACTTGGTGCGCGGAATGATGTCACCACGCCAGTGGGCTTTCGTGTCCGCCACACGCGCCCACCCCCCCAGAATTCCCGCGCACCTGGAGGGCCAGTTTGCGGGGCAAACGGATGACCCGGCCGAAGCGCCCTCTGGCGACCGGCGGCGTCCGGGGTGCAGGGATGCCAGCTGGGATACCCCCGGCTGTACCCGGGATGGGTGCCGGACCGGGGGGCGGCGTGCCGGTGGTGCTGGGCGGTGCCGGGGGTCCGCCCGCCGGGGGCGGCCCCGACGCGGGGGCCGAGCCACCGGCGGTGGGTGGTCCACGTCGAGGTGGGCCGGCTTGAGTCGATCCACCGAGACGCGGTCGGGAGTACCGCCGATGTCCAAGGTGAAGTATTTCACCCCAGTCTCCAGGACGCGGAAAGGCCCGTCATACGGGGGCCGCAGTGGTGTCCGGTGGGCGTCGTGCCGGACGAAGACATACTCCGCGGTGCGAAGCTCCGGGGCGACGTGCGTGGGTGGGTGCCCGTGGTGCGCCGTCGGCACCGGGGCGAACCTCCGGGCGGTCTCCTGCAGCGCGGAGCGCTCCTGCGCCGCGGACCAAGGTGCCGTGGGGTCGGGGAGGAACTCGCCCGGCACCCGCAGCGGTTGTCCAAAGACCAACTCCGCCGCGGATGCGCGCAGGTCCTCTTTGGGCGCCGTCCGGAGGCCCAGCAGGACCCAGGGGAGCCTGTCGACCCAGCCGCCGTCGCGGACGGTGGCCCGGAGCACTGCCTTCAACGAGCGGTGGAACCGCTCGCACAGGCCGTTGGCTGGGGGTGGTAGCCCGAGGTTCGGTGCAGCTGGACCCCGAGCCCCCGCACGACCGCGGCCCAGAGCTCCGAGGTGAACTGGGGGCCGCGGTCGGACGAGATGTCCGAGGGGGCGCCGAACCGGGCGACCCAGGTGGCGATGAACGCCTGCGCGACGTCTGCCGCCATCGTCGCCGCCAAAGGCACGGCCTCCGGCCACCGGGTGGTGCGGTCCACCATGGTAAGGACATGGGTGAAACCCCGCGAGGGGGGCAGAGGTCCCACCAGGTCCACGTGCATGTGGTCGAACCTACGTGCCGGCACCGTAAACGGGGCCAATGGGGCCTGGGTATGCCGGTGCACCTTTGCGCGCTGGCACGCGAGGCACGTCCTGGTCCAGCCGCGGACGGCCTTCCGGAGGCCATGCCAGACAAACCTGTCGGCGACCAACCTCTGGAAGGCCTTTGTGCCCGGGTGGGACAGGCCGTGGATGGTGTCAAAAACCTGGCGCTGCCAGCCTGCGGGCACGATGGGGCGAGGCCGCCCGAGGGAGACGTCGCAAACGAGGGCCGTGTCCGTGCCGTCAAAGGGCACCTCGGTGACGCGGAGGCCTGTGACGGCGGTCCGCAGGGCCTGGACCCCGGGGTCGACGGCCTGGTCCGCCGCCATCCGGGCATAGTCGATGCCAAGGTGGACTGCGTGGGTGACGGCCCGGGAAAGGCAATCGGCCACCGGGTTGTCCTTTCCCGCGACGTGCCGGATGTCCGTCGTGTACTCGGACATGGCCGCGAGGTGACGCTGTTGCCGGGCCGACCACGGCTCGGCGACCTTGCCCTTCGCGAAAACCAGCGGCTTGTGGTCGACGAAGGCCGTGAACGCACGGCCCTCGAGCAGATGTCGGAAGTGCCTGACCGCCAGGTGAAGCGCAAGCAACTCGCGGTCGAAGGTACTGTAACGGCATTCGGGCGGGCGAAGCTGCCGGCTGAAGAACGCCAGCGGTTGCCAGGCACCAAAGCACCCATTGCTCGTACACCGCGCCCACCGCGTAGTCCGAGGCGTCGGAGGTGAGGGCGATCGGTGCATCGGGCGCCGGGTGCGCGAGCATGGTGGCGTTGGCCAAGGCGAGCTTCGCGCCCGAGAACGCCGCGTCCATCTGCTCGGTCCAGGTAACGTCACCTTTGCCTGGCTTCCCTCGAAGGGCCTCGTGTAAGGGGCGCAGGAGCTGGGCGATGCGGGGCAGGAACCGATGGTAAAAGTTTACCATGCCCAGGAACTCCTGGAGCCCCTTGATCATGCGGGGGCGCGGAAACCCCTTCACCGCCTCCACCTTGGCCGGTAGGGGGACGGCCCCGTGCCTGGTGACGCGGTGCCCCAAAAAGTCGATACCGATGACGCCGAACCGGCACTTGGCGGAGTTCACGATGAGGCCATGCTGGCCCAGGCGTTCGAAGAGCGTGTGGAGGTGATGAAGGTGCTCTTCGCGGGACGCGCTGGTGACGAGGATGTCGTCCAGGTAGACGTACAAAAAATCCAAGCCGCGCAAGACGCTGTCCATTAGGCGCTGGAACGCCTGAGCCACATTTTTCAAACCGAAGGGCATCCGAAGAAATTCGAAAAGCCCGAATGGCGTGATGACGGCCGTCTTCGGGATGTCCTCCGGCCTGACAGGGACCTGATGGTAGCCGCGTACGAGGTCCACCTTTGAAAAGAAGGACATCCCCGCCAACCGGGCGGAGAAGTCCTGGATGTGGGGGACGGGGTAGTGGTCGGGGGTGGTGGCGTCGTTGAGGCGCCGGTAGTCCCCGCACGGTCGCCATCCCCCGCCGGGCTTGGGCACGATGTGGAGCGGGGACGCCCACGCGCTCTCGGAGCGCCGCACGATGCCGAGCCGCTCCAGCGTAGCGAAACCCCGCTTTAGCTACGGCGAGCTTCGTCAGCTCTAGGCGGCGTGCCCGGGCGTAGACCGGTGGCCCGGCGGTGGGGATGTGGTGTTCCACCCCGTGTTTGACGGCCCCCGCCGAGAAAGTGGGCCGCGTGAGGGCCGGGAAACCCGCGAGGAGGCGGGCGAATGAGCCGCTCTATGAGCTCAGCCTGGACAAGCCTTCTGTGCTTTACATCCACCAGTAATCCATTAGCACATAAGAGGTCCGCGCCGAGCAGTGCCATAGGCACGTCGGCCGTAACGAACGACCAACGGAAAACCTGCCCTCCGAACCGCAGAGAGAGACAGCGTTTTCCGTACGTGCGTATAGACGTACCATTGGCCGCAAGCAGCGCGGGGCCTCGGCCCACGGTTTGCTTGTCGGACGTACCGGCAGGAACGACACTCACCTGCGCTCCCGTGTCGCACAGGTAACGGTGCCCGGACAAGGTGTCCGTTATGTACAGGAGGCTGTTTGATCGGCCGGCGCTCAGTGCCACTACCGAGGGCTGGCCCGGGCGTTTCCCGACCTGCCGAATGAGCATGGCGGACGACATTGCCGAGCCTCGTGGCCAAACCTAGCGTGGAAAAAACACCAGGTTTGCGGCGAAGCCGGAGGCCGCGGTTTCCGCGGTGGTGGTGGGCGGGGCGTGGCGGCCGCCACGAGGCGCCCTTCGGAGCAGGGGTGGGCACCCGCAGGAGGTTCGGGCTCGGGAGCCGCTATGGCCGCACAGAAACTCGCCTGCGTGTCCAAAGCCGCGTATAACTTGTCGGCCTCGGCCGCGAACGCACGGGGTTCCGTCGTTGCGGAACCGGCCAACGCGAGGCGGACTCGTGCCGGCAGCTGGCGTCGAAATAACACCCGGAATAGAGCGTTCGGGGTTTCGTCGCCCATGAGCGACAGCATATGGTCCATTCGGACCGACGGTCGCGTGTCACCGAGCTCGGGGAGGTCCAAGAGGCGATCGGCCCGTGCGTCCACTGTGAGGCCGAACGTGGCGAGGAGGAGGCGCTTGATCGCCTCGTACTTGTCGTGGGCCGGTGGGTTCCTCAGGACCGACACGACGCGGACGGCCGCGCCGGCCCCGAGGGAAGCGACCACGTGGCAGTAGCGTGTCTCGTCCGCCGTGATGCGTCGAAGCCTGAACTGGGCTTCGGCCTGCAGGAACCAGATCTCCGCCTGAGCTTCCCAGAACTCGGGGAGCTTCATTGCTACCGCATTGGTTGCCATGTCGGGTGGTCAGCGATGGCTGACCAGAACGTCGGAGGTCACCAATTAAAGTGCGGTGCTACGTGCGCTTACTTTCTACCAAGGAGGAAGCGGACAACGCGGTTAAACAAAAGAGTTTATTCACAGGAGGTCACTGTAGCACTGGCGTGCTCCGGGCTGCGCGCCCGGTGTATATCCTGAGGCCACGCCTACCCCTCGGGCGTGGCCGCTGCCCACTTGGTGCACGCAATGATGTCACCATGCCAGTGGGCTTTCGTGTCCGCCACAGTACAACACTTGAACCTGGAACCACAGAAGCAAGAGGTAAGTGATCAGATCTCGAGACCAGCCACAACTTTCAATAGTGTATAAGCACAAAACAATTTACAGTTTAAAACTGGTATACTCTACTCTGCTACGCTTTATTATTTTTTGAGATACCAAAGGTGGGTGGATGTTAGGTTTTCATGTTTGTCTGTTTGTCTGTTCCTTTGTTTGTTTGTTTGTGTGCAGGATATCCCAAAAGGTGGTGTGCGAATTTGGATGAAATTTGGTGCACAGGTTGGGTGTGTGACAAAGACGAATTGATTAGATTTTGGTGAAGATCCGGATCCGGATCTGGATCTGAGATTTTTTTTAAAGTGATTCTTTACCATTGGGGCCAAAAACAATATATAGCACGATATCTCAAAAAATTATGAATGGATTCGGATGAAACTTAGTGGACAGGTTGAGTGTGTGACGAGGACAAATTAATTCAATTTTGGTGAAGATCCGAATTCGGATCTGGATATGAGAATTTTTTAATTTATAAGTGATTCTTCACCATTGAGAGATGGGGCCAAAAATGATATGTAGCATGATATTTCAAGAAGTTGTGGACGAGTTATAACAAAACTTGGTGAGTTGGTTAGGGGACACGAACAAGCCTATAAAATTTTGGTTCATGTCCGAATCCAGATCCGGCCTATCAGTGGGATGCAGAATGTAAACTAATTAGCCTGGCGGAGATATATGCTCGGCTGAGTGCCCTTCTAGTTACTCCCGCTAGGGAGTAATGCATTCACCCGTGTTCGTGTGTTTGTGAACAAGATATCTGGTTAAGTTCTGAACGGATTTGGATGAAAGTTGGTGGGATGATTGCCCTTGGGATAAGGAAGAATTGATTCGTTTTTGATGAAGCTCAGGATATTATTCCCGATCCAGAAATTTTTTGAAGGATTTCTTTACCATTGGAAGATAGGGCTCATTTTTTTTTAACATTATCTTCTATATATTCTATATTTAACATTGTGATATGAAAATAGTTTTCATATTTGTTGTAAATGTAGTTTAAACTCGTGGTTATGCGTTAGAGCGGTGTATTTTTTTAGCAGCGTCGTCTTCAATGTTCTTTTTTTTTTCTTCTAATAAAGACATATTCTGTCATTTTAAAACCACCAAAGTGTGTATTAGGTTTCCCCGTTTAATAAAATGTATCGTTTGATACGTATAATGCTTTAAAACTGTTTTTTGTTTTGTTTTGTTTTTACCTCAGAAGATATATCAACATTTAGCTCAGCGAATGTCATTCGCGGTGTCAGTATTTGATGAACTTATAAAGACTTAGTTCCAGATTTGTCAATGGCTGAGGTATATTAACAAACAAATAAAACAGATTTGGCAAAATTCCAACTTTTTTTTAAAAGATCGCATATTCACCCAGGGTTGTGAGAGTCTGAAGAAGAAGAAACCTCGCATGGGCTATCCAGACCGAATAAATAATTCTGGTTCTGGCTCTGCGATTTTCAGGTCTATTACTCCCGCCAGGAAGTAACGCATTCGATCGTGTCCGTCCGTGTGTGTGTATGTTCGTGTGTTTGTGAACAAGATATCTGGAAAAGTTCTGAACGGATTTGGATGAAAGTTGGTGGGATGATTGCCCTTGGGATAAAGAAGAATTGATTAGTTTTTGGTGAAGCGCAGGATATTATCCCGGATCCAGGAATTTTTTTTGGAAATTTTTTTGGGAAAGATTTTTTCTGTTTTACTGCATTAAAGCTTTTATTCTTATTCTTAAATGATGTTTTTCTCCTCTAATTCCGAGATATATCAAAATTAATTCTCTGACAGTTAGGGCTTACTTTCTTTTTCATTTATTGTTTTGGGGAGAGGGGATGTTAAACAAAACGTATTATTCCAACTAAACCCACGGCGGGAGTATGCGCTCTACTGAGTGGCGTTCTAGTTGTGTATGTATTTAATTAAATGTGTACATAGTGAAATGATATAATGTATTACATTTGTTTTGGTAATGCCATTAATATTGTAATGCCATTACATTATTGGGCCGTGGAAAGTAAGTGTTAGATTACCGGCGTTGGTATTTTATTTTTCAGTCCATTGTCAATTGGTTGGAGACTCTTCCACACAACTTGCGCTAACTACCAACCTGCAGATAGACTGAGCAGTTGAACATTTGCAGATCTGCTCCTTATTGCTGGTTCAAACTCGGTGTTTGAACCGACAACATGTTAAGTTTGTTAGTTTGAATAAAACATTGAGTATAAGGAGAGACAATTTTAAGAGATCCGACATTTGGAAGATCCTGGGATATTTAGAGAGATGGTTGAGCTGTGGTCACAGCAGTACAAGCTTGACTGAGCCTATGAGAGGAGACGAGTAGCATCCAGCTTACGGAGTTGGTTCATCTGGGACACATCGCTCAAAGTGGTGGGTTTTTTTTTTCCTCACAAAGTCGAGGCTCATAGAAGAGTAAGATGACAAAAAGGCACCAAACAGTCAGGCAGTGGGGTAATGGTCAGACACAATAAGCACTGGAAGAACCAAACAGGAAGAGAGAGAGATAAGAGGAACCAAATAAGTAAGAAGGCTGGACTGGGTTAGATAGGTCCATTGGGAGTGGAAAATATTCTGGGTAGGAATTGGAGGATGGCATGAGATGGGATTGCTCCAGCCACTTAAAGTCTTGGAGGCGAAGGAGGATTTGGCCAGTCTCAGCAATGCGGTTCTATAAGCGAGAGAAAAGAGGAACAAAATAACTGGTGTGCAGAAATCCTGAATGTTTTGGGTTTAACCAGGAAATGGTTACTGTTACTGGAAGAATGCCTGCATCCTGGAGGAGCTGAGGAAGTTTAGAGGGCTGACAGAAGACAGAGCGAACGACTGGAGAAGAGGTGGTGTAAATAATATATGTCACCGATCTGCTTGTGGTGTGAAAGCAACAGGCCATGGCCTCTGATCTCAATGCTGGAGATTCCAATAATGTTGAGTGCTTTATATGTCACAATTCCCAGAAGTTACAAATATGATGCTGGTGCACCAGCCCATAAGATAGAGTGCAGTACTGTATTTGGCTAACGACATAGACCTTGTAAATTGTGAGTTCCTCTGCTTTTTCAACGAATGAAATGGAACTGCGGATGATACCCAGTGTGCAGCTGGCTTTAGAAGCCAGCTTTATTATATGGCCAAGAGGCTGACCATGCCTGATAGTGAGTACAACAGGCTGACCATGGAAACAAATAGGTGGGTTAATTTGACAATCTTTCTGGAGTGACACGGTGAGGCTGTGAGATTTGCTCAACTTGAGCTGGTGCACCAGCTCAAGGAATACTGTTCCCCCCTCTGGGCTGGTGCTCCTGCCTCACACCTTGCTCGGCTTCACGCTGTTGAGGCCAAAGCTTTCAGAATCATTGGAATCTCCTGCGATGTAGTCAACTCCGAGGGCCTTTCACTCACTCACCGCAGGCAGGTTGGTGGTCTTTCTGTCTTCTACCGACTCCTCTCTGGCCTTGCTCCCCCAGCTCTCTCTGTGCTCTGTCCCCCAAATATTCCTTCAGGTCGCACAAGATCTGCCTGCAACCCTCTTATGGTTAAACTGCCAAAGTCTAGGCTCTCTGCTCACCTTCACTCTTTCATTCCCCTTTTCTCCCGCCTCTGGAACAAACTCCCCCACTCCATTCAATCCCACTCCTCCCTCCAGGTCTTTAAAACAGCTGTTCACCACCATCTCTTATCTTCCCCCATCGAAAACCTTGATCTTTTCTACCCCCGGTAATTCACCCCAGAGTCCTTGCAGCGTTCATATGTTTTATTCCTCTCCCACTTCCCCCCAAGTCCTCCCGATGTCCCTGCTCTCAAATGTTGTGTTTGTGTCCTTCCCCCTCTCTCCCCATCTTGTCTGCCGCTCCCCTTGTTTTTTTGTGTTTTGTGTGTCGGTTTGTCTTTTTTGTGATTATTGTTAGCTCTTTCACGAGCCTCGATCTTGTATACAAAAAAAAAAAAAAAAAAAAAAAGCCATGCTTCATTTATCAGACCACCATCTAATAAATTTCAGATCAGCAGAGAGTGACACAGCTACTTGTACCTGTTGGAAAAATGGGGCTACTGTATGACATAATGTTGAGCCAACTGCAAAAAGGAAGAGTGTAGTTTCCAGATCATCAGAGATGTCATTTATGGAGGAGAAGAACAGCTGTCTTGGCCACTCTTAGTTCCACTTGTAGAGAAGACGATAGGGTTTCATCGATAGCATTATGTTGACTCCTCAAGTGTAAGAAGTCAGAAAGCAGGGAAGGATGTCAGACGGACACGTCTCATTTGAGATTTAGGTCCTCCAACAATGGCTGAGAGATGAGTTGCACCATATTTTGAGTTGAATAACTGGGCCAAAATCATGTTGTTGGAAAAGAGGAAATGGTTGATGTTGGCAGCAATGATGGATTCCATGACTTTAGTTATAATTGAAAGTATGCTTGGTTGTCTGTTGTTGGGTATATCCGTTTTCACACTTGTGGATGGGAGGGATGTTTGCCAACTTTCAGGCAGTCGCTATGTGACCGACAGATAAGGCTTTGCTGAAGAGTGCAGACAGATGAAGATACAGCACTAGAGGAAGACTGTGATTGTCCTTGTTCAGTAGTGCTTCTACTTTATTCGGATGCAGCACAAGGCTGTGGGGTAGCATCATTGGCTGAAGGTGCGGCCATGCTGCTGATGCAACAATGCCTTCTGCTGGTTAGGGCAGGAACTTGTAACCTGTTTATAGTGCCGGCGATAACTCACCTACTCTTCGCAAAGGATGCCATGGGATCTTTAACGTCCACCAACGAATGTGCGCAGACGGGACTCCAATGTAACGTCCATCCGAGGGATGGCACACACATCGATAAATCACCCTGCCTGTAAAACATGAGGATAACAGTTTATAGCTGGGTCGGGATTCAAACTCAGATGAGACAGCTTAGAGCGAGTGTGCGTACCTCTACGCCATCCTGTCAACCCGGTAGTGTTCCTGTCTCTCCTCTTGAGTCTAATTCAGGTGTGCCATTTTCCATGCTTCTGACGTTTCTCTTGTCTGCACCTTGCCTAATGCTAACAGATCACAGAATTCGTAATTAGTAAAGTCTCACTGCTTATCATTCAGTTCCTATATACGACTGTGTTATTGCAAGATTTTTTTTCATAATTGAACTGTTTTTCTTTTTCCCTAGCCTCTCCCTTTACTCTCTCCAGATTTCCATGCTTCTCTGTCCATCTCTCAACTCCAGGCATCATGTTTGCTTTCCAATGCCCTCTTCTGCACTTTTCCTCGTTCTGGCCAAAATGTCACTCCGACTTTCAACTTTACAGGGTAAGCTTTACTCTTTACCTTTACATTTGATTTTCCTAAGCCCTTCATTTTTAAATACAATTCAAATGTGTAATATTTCTATACATTCTGATCATAGAAATGTAACATTTTGCCTTTGATTAAAATGTAATTTCTGTTTCACAAGAGCCCTTTCTCGCTTGCTCTTTCTCCCTCTTCCTCCCCCCCCCCCCCCCCCTTCCCCCTCTTCTACTGTAATGATTCTGGCTCAGTTTTTTAATACCTGCCTGAAATGAAATTTGGAATTACTTCACCAGCTGGTTTGAAAAATCGGCAAAAACAAGGTCGTTTTATAACAATTCGACCCTCCTTAGTAACATGGCAAGTAAGAAAGTGCAATGTTCGTTTGCCTCCAGAAGGCCCCTTCTTTCCTAACTGGAAAACCTATTATCCAATGCTTATTCCCAAGAAAACTGTTGATTTTGTTCCTCTCTTTCCTCTCTCTTTCCGCACTCTTTCCTCCTTTGGTAATGGAGGCAATTCAACTTAACTTGGTGAAGCTGCAAGGCATAGGTCACGTCAGCGCCTTGCTGCTTGCTGATCCTGAACCGAACCCAAGAACGGAAGATCCAAAATGCTGTCAAACAAGGATGAGCAATACTTGAAGATAGTGGACCGGTTGCATAAAATTCCCTCATCCTTTAGGAAATGTTTACCCAAAGGTACATTGTGATTCCTTAGCAAAGGATTTCCTGAAGGCCTGTTACATAAACAACCTTTAGGAAATCCTCAAGTAAGGAATTCCTTAAGGTACAGAACTCTTCTCTTCAAGACTTGGTTATGACAAACTTCCCTGCAAATATCTGATGCCCTTCTTCTGCTCCAATCGGTTCATCTGACTTATGCTTGTTAAAGTAGACATCTCTCTGGCCATTCTCAGAGAGCCTCCTCAACGTCCACCAGTCTGGCATTTCACTCAGGCCAACTGGCACGGTCCTCAAGCAGCCATAAATCATCTGGACTTGTCTCCCATCTGTACTGCCTCTGAAATAAACTCATCCTGGGAATTCTTCCAAAGTAAATTGCTCTCTCTCATGCACAGATTTATCCCATCCCGTCTTCAGTTGTCATACCCTTCCTCCCGTCCATGGTACACGGAATCTTGTGGTGAGGCAGCTGCCCTGAAATAACTTGCCTTCGCCTCATGGAAGGCTAATCCAACGGAAGGCAATCTCATTTCCTTTCACAAAGCCCGGAACAAGTGTGTGTCTACCATCAGGAGAGCCAGGATACAATATCTCTCTACTCTCAAGAGTGAACTCTCAAACTTGTCTCCCTCTTCCAAATCCTGGTGGCGTCTGGTCAAATCTCTTTCTGGTGTTTGTTTCCCATCCATCCCCTCCCTTACCTCAAATGGCTACACAGCTGAATCCGCACGTGAAAAAGCTGAATGCCTCAACTCTGTGTTTGCCTCAAAATATTGTGTCCCAAACCCATCCCTCTGTGTACCCACCATACCCAGTCGAACCCAGCTGCTCCTGGACTCTGTGTCCTTCTCTCCTGACAAGGTGGAGAAGTTTCTGACAATCCTCGACTCTGATTCTGCAACTGGACCAGGCGGCATCAGCCCACACGTCCTAAAATCCTGCGTCTGCCGCTCTTTCACACCCACTCTCTGTTCTCTTCACCCCCTCTTTTGCTCAAGGTCATCTGCCTTCAGCTTGGAAATCAGCCAAAATTATCGCTGTACACAAAAAAGGTGCAAAAACAGATCCTTGCAACTACAGACCAATCAGCCTGTCCCCAATTATCAGCAAAGCCATGGAATCCATCATTGCTTCGGATATCAAATCCTTCCTCTTCTCCAATGGTTTGATCTCTGATCATCAATTTGGATTCAGACCAGGTCACTCTACTCTGGACATGCTGCTTCTGCTGTCTCAACAATGGATGGAAGTCGTCTTCAATGTCATACAGGAAATTAGAGCTGTCTCCCTTGACATATCACGTGCCTTCGATATGGTCTGGCACCCCGCCCTGCTCAACAAACTCTCCTCCTATGGTATCCATGGAAATCTCCACGCATGGCTTGTGGACTTCCTCTCTGGTCGTGGTAAACGTGTGGCCCTGAATGGGTTTCTCTCATCTCCCCTTCCTGTTCAGGCTGGAGTTCCCCAAGGCAGTGTTCTGGGCCCTGTGCTTTTTCTGGTCTTCATCAATGATCTCTCCGACTCTGGAAAATCATCCCTATCTCTTTGCTGATGACTCCACTCTCTGCCGCTCCATACCTCATCCCTCAGATCAGCAGTCTGCAGCCTCCTCACTCTCTGCAGACCTGGAGAAAATCACAGACTGGTCCAACAAGTGGAACATGTCTTTCAATCCTGACAAATCTCACACTCTTACTATGTCTCTCCGTAAAGACCGATTGGACAACCCTCCCATCTACTTTCTCAACAATCCTCTCCAAGAAGTTCTGTCACTCAAGCTCTTGGGTCTCACAATTTGCCATGATCTTTCCTGGGAAAACCACATTTCCAAGCTGGCCTCCAATGCCAGTCGCCGACTGGGCATCCTCCGTCATGCAAAGTCCTTCATTGGCACACCTGAGCTCCTCACCACATACAAGGCTTTCTTCCACAGCTCAATGGAACACTGCTCTTCCCTCTGGGCTGGTGCTCCTCCCTCACACCTAGCTCGGCTTCACGCTGTTGAAACCAAAGCTTTCAGAATCATTGGAATCTCCCGCGATGAAGCTAACTCCGAGGGCCTTTCACTCACTCACCACAGGCAGGTTGGTGGTCTTTCTGTCTTCTACTGACTCCTCTCTGGCTTGCCCCCCCCCCCCCCCCCCCAGCCCTGTCTGTGCTCTGTCCCCCAAATACTCCTACAGGTCACACAAGATCTGCCTGCAACCCTCCTCTGGTGAAACTGCCAAAATCAAGACTCTCTGCTCACCTTCACTCTTTCATTTCTCTTTTCTCCCGCCTCTGGAACAAACTCCCTCACTGTCTTCAATCCCACTTATCCCTCCAGGTCTTTAAAACAGCTGTTCACCACCATCTCTTATCTTCCCCCATCCAAAACCTTGATCTTTTCTACCCCTGTTAATTCACCCCAGATCCACTTTTCTGAAATACCGACTTCTTTCCTGGAAGTCCTAGCAGTGTCCATGTGTTTTTTTTTTACCTCTCCCACCCCCATCCCCCTTCCCTTGCCTCCTCCCCCCAAGCCCTCTCCTTCCCACAGATCTCCCGATGTCCCTGCTCTCAAATGTTGTACTTGTGTGCTTCCCTCTATCTCCCCATCTTGTCTCCCGCTCCCTTTATTTCGTCTTATGTGTGCGTTTTTTGTTTTTTTTGCCATTAATATTAGCTCTAACACGAGCCTCGATCTTGTATACAAAAAAACAACAAATCTTTAGGAGCAATTTCTATGCTAGTCAACCAATCAGATTAGAGATAGGAAGAGGTGTCCAAAAGCAAGAGCATACAATGAGCAGTAATTTTAAATGATGCTTGTTATATGCTGCATGGGGAACACATTCTTCCTGATGATGGAGGAATAAAATGATTTCATTGTCATTTAGCATTTTATTGTGAATGTGTGCAGTAAATGTTTGGAAACTTTCCGGGAATGGCAAAAGTGTGAAATTATGAAAGTGAAATGTGAGTGCGAAACAATAAGCAATATATTGTGAATGTCATGATTGGAAATGTCATCAAAGTCACGGTGCCGCTGCTCATAGCGTGTTTCCCAATGTATAATCATTTCTCAATTGCGGAAGCATTGTCCTATCAGCTTCTTGCGTCGCGCTGCGACAATCGTCCTTTCCGTTACCAATTTCCTTGAAGAGCATCTTTTGGAAACTCAAAGGTTGTTGTTTAAGGACGGGAGATGGAGTGAAGAGGGTGTTCCCAATGAAGGTTTTAAGGAAAAACTTAAGGAATATTCATATATACAACCATTCTCAAATCAAGGGTGTCTTTAAGGGGAAACTTAGGAAATCTTCAAATCTTTCCTTAAGGATGCTTTATTCAACTTAAGGAATAAAAGAAGACACAAACTGGCAGAAGGCTCAGGTGTCGTCCATCCATCAACAGGACCAATTTATGGCCTGATTTGACTATTGTGAGGGAGTCAGCAACCTTTGCCTATCCGAGCAGCCTTTGCCCATCCCAGCAACCTTTGACCATCCCAGCAACCTTTGACCATCCCAGCAACCTTTGACCATCCCAGCAACCTTTGACCATTGTTCTCTCGTCCATTTTCTGTAACGTTGTGCATATTAAAGCATTTGAGTCATGTTCCCCTTTCTTAACAGAGGTTTTCTTACTGTAACACACCCTTTAAGGCCTGATTTCAAAAGTGACCTGTGATCTATGTAGAACCAACTTGCATGTTGGATGCACACTACTTCTGCCATCCACTTGTCCAAAAAAAATTCTGAATTTGTTAAAAAAAACAATTACAAGTACAGATACATTCAAAGCACACCGCCCCCATGCCAAATAATTAAATATCCTACAGCGCGGCATTGCCGGGGCGCCTCCACGCCCGGCAATACCGCAGTGCAGCTCATAGAGACTGCATTGGGAGGGAGAGGTGTACAATAATTGATTGATTAATTGTATAATTAAAATCAATAAAAGATTATCACAAAATATTTTCTTAAACAATTGGCTAATAGCATAACTAAACCACTCGTGCTTCATCCGAAGATGTATCTTTTAGAAATTTAATGAAATAAGTCATGAATAAAAAAATTAAATAATTAATTGATTAATCAATAAATAACTAATGGATTAAATGATTAATCAATAAATCAAAAATATCCTTTTTAGTCACATTACTTTGTCACTGTCATGTCCAAATATTAGCTTCCTAACTCAAAAGGTGCCTGAGATATTGCCCAGATGAGAAAGAAAATAAATAAATGATTAATAATGAAAATAAATAAATAATCATAAAAAAATTTAATAGTTAATCAATTGGCTAATAGAATACACAAACCACCACCATTTCATCCAAATCTGTAACTTAAAAAAAAAATTTAATTAAGTCATTCATCGAATAATTAAATAATTAATCGATTAATTAATTAATCAATAAATTAAAAAATACCCTATACAGCCAAATCACTTGGTCATTGTCAGGTCCAAATATCAGCTCCCTCACTCAAAAGGTGCCTGAGATATTGCCCAAATGAGAAATAAAACAAAGAAATAATTAATAATGAAAATAAATAAATAGTAATCATAAAAAAAGAAATAATTAATCAATTCGCTAATAGAACACATAAACCACCACCATTTCATCAGAATCTGTAACTTTAAAAAAAAATTGTCATTAATCGAATAATTAAATAATTATCTATTAATTGATTAATTGATTAGTCAATAAATAAAATATATATTTTACAGCCAAATCACTTTGTCATTGGCATGTCCAAATATCATCTTCCGAACTCAAAAGGTGCCTGAGATCATGGCCAGAAGAGAAAGGAAATAAATAAGTACTTCATTAATCGCTAATAATTAAATAACTCATCAATTCATTGATTAATCAAAAAACAAAAAATACTGTTTTTGACAAAGTACTTACTCACTAATGTGCCGAAATTTCAGCTTCCGAGCTCAAAGGATGGCTGAGATATTGCCCGAACAAACAAACAAACAACCAAGAAAACAACCAAGAAAACAAACAAACAACCAGAGTGAAAACTGATTACTCCCTTTCAGCGTGCGTCATTGCCGAGCCCCCTTCGGTGCCCGGCAATAACGTTATGCACCACCTGGAGATGGCATACGAAAGGAGCGGTGTACAACAAGTACAGATACATTCAAAGTACACCGCCCCCATGCCAAATAATTGAACATCCTCCAGCGCGGCATTGCCGGGGCGCCTCTGGCCTCTGGCGCCCGGCAATACCGCCGTGCAGCTCATAGAGACTGTACTTGGAGGGAGAGGTGCACAATAATTGATCGATTAATTGCATAATTCAAATCAAGAAAAGATTATCATAAAATATTTTTTTAATCAATTGGCTAATAGCATAACTAAACCACTAGTGCTTCATCCGAAGATGTATCTTTTAGAAATTTAATTAAATAAGTCATTGTTTAAAAAAATTAAATAATTAATTGATTAATCAATAAATAATTAATCGATTAAATGATTAATCAATAAATCAAAAATAGCCTTTGCAGCCAAATCACTTGGTCACTGTCATGTCCAAATATCAGCTTCCTCGCTCAAAAGGTGCCTGAGATATTGGCCAAATGAGAAATAAAATAAATAAATAATTAATAATGAAAATAAATAAATAATAATCATAAAAAAAGAAAATAATTAATCAATTCGCTAATAGAACACATAAATCACCACCATTTCATCAGAATCTGTAACTTTAAAAAAAATTGTCATTAATCGAATAATTAAATAATTAATCGATTAATTGATTCATCAAAAATAGCCTTTGCAGCCAAATCACGTGGTCATTGGCATGTCCAAATATCAGCTTCCTAACTCAAAAGGTGCCTGAGATAATGGGCAGAAGAGAAAGGAAATGTATAAGTACTTAATTAATCGCTAATAATTAAATAACTCATCAATTAATTGATTAATCAAAAAACAAAAAATAATTGTTTTTGACGAAGGACTTGCTCACTATTGTGCCGAAATTTCAGCTTCCTAGCTCAAAGGTTGGCTGAGATATCGCCTGGACAAGAAAACAAGAAAACAAGAAAGCAAGAAAACAACAAAACAACCAGAGTGAAAACTGAGTACTCCCTTTCAGCGTGCGTCACTGCCGAGCCCCCTTCAGTGCCCGGCAATGACATTATGCAGTGCCTGGAGATGGCATAGGAAAGGAGCGGTGTGCAATAACTTGGGGCAGCCAGTTCTTACCCAATTTTGTTTTTTGAAAGGAGAAATGTAAAGCACAGATGGTTCAAATGTGTGCGAGTTCTTGGTCGGCCGAATAGTGATTTGCCTTCTTTGTAATGCACAAGGTAGATGTCGGAGTTTTTATGTTATTATTAGGGTTCTCAGAGTGTTGGTTCATCAAGTGTTATCTGTCAAATATTTTCATTCTACATTAACGTTGCTCTATCTAACTTGGTTGATTAATTGTAGTTGGGTTCTGCTGAACAGGAACAGGTGGATTCAACGATGAATGGATGGATATGGAGTCTGTGGGGTTCAACAAACGAATTGGCTTTTTATATTCATCATTTTGTTTCATTCATTCACTCATTGAGTTTTTACCCAATGCATGAAGGGCTGACAGAATTGTCCTCAGGTAACCCAATTATTGCATCCCCTCATCGTTTACCACACGTCACGATACTGGTTCGATTGCCTTAAGAAAAGAAAGACGAGAGAAAGAAAAAAGACCTGAAGAAAAGACGCTCGTTCTTTTTACATCCACAAGGCAGACAGTTTTACAGGCTCAGACACGTTCTGCAAAATCCCCCCCCCCCCCCACCCCCCGCCTAGATTAATATACCCGAACACGACCCCATATTTAATAACTGGTAAGTAGAGTGTGCATAAAGTGATTTCCACTCATTTCACTGAGGCAGCAATGGCACGTGACCAATAGATGAGAGTGCCCTGTACTCGTGCGTTCTTTTGAGGCGTACTGTAGATGACAAAGGGTTTACATTTTAAGGGTTAAAATATTGTGCACACGTATAATGTGCATTTTTCTTTTCTTTTTCCTCTTATTTCTGCCTTCGCATTTTGTTCTGGCAAAAGTCGATCTCGGGTTTTCACATTTAGGTACCATTTGGAAGGTGTTTGTGAAAAATCGATAATGGTTTGGGAATGTTCCAGCAGTCGAGGCACTAGGTGACTACCCGTTACAGAAGAGGGCATGGATGTCTCGTGTACCTGGGCATCTGAAGCGACACACTTCATTCAGCAGGAAAGCTGAGGATTCAGTTAACTTTTCCAAACATGACTCCAACCCCAAGAATAAGTCCAAATCAATATGAGTGTTTGAGCGGGAACAAGAGCAAGGTGCTCTGATTGGTCCTCTCGACCTCTTGACCTCAACCTGATAGTTGCGGGAGCAATGAGTGAAGCCTCGGTACCCTAAGAACATGAAATTGGTTAACAGAATGGTCGGAAGAATTTGGGCCAAAAATCCAAATAACATATTGTTGCGGTTCTGAGAAAGTGTACATATATGATTAATAAAGGTTAAAGGTTTTGCTCCCATAGTTAGTCCACATGCAACACGTAGGCCACCTTAGAACATTAGTTATGTCATAGTATATGTGAGATAGTATATTGTGAGCCAAGCCTTTTTTTTTTTTTTATAGTATATGTGAGATAAGGACATTTCCAATAGTGATACCTGCGTTGTGTAAAGAAATAAATAAGAGTAGGTCCCATTCATTTTGCGGCCCACCCTCCAAATCTACCTCGTTGGGCAGCATCCAGTCCCCGCCCCATTTTTGCTATTGCCCCGCGCATTAGGATGCTCAAACCAGCCAAATGCCATGAGGTAGGCCTGGAAAAGGGGGAGGAGCGCGAGGTCAGGGAGTGACCACGTCAAGCAGACGTCAAGGGCGGAGCCGGTAAGAGCCAACGACCAACCAGAGCTCGGGCGACATGGCCTGATAGGGCGTGGTAAAGGCGTGGTGATATAAGCGCGCGCACAAAGCCCTTCCACAGGACTGACGCAGCGGCACTCATTGCAGAGGACTATTGGGAGAGGTGCTTTTCTTTAAAGGACTTGAGGATATTCGCGCATTACAAAGGACTTGCACAATTTGCGCGTTGCATAAGGACTCGTGAGGGAAGCCAAGCCTTGGAATTGTTGTGTGGAGGACTTATGCGATGGTATCAAGAGGTGAAGAGGACTCTCGTGCGAAAGAATTGATAAGGACTTTCTAATTGATTAGAAAATCTTTTCTACCCCTGCTAATTCACCCCAGATACACTTTTTTTGGAAATTCCAACTTCTTTCCTGGAAGTCCTTGCAGTGTTCATATGTTTTATACCTCTCCTACCTCCCCCAAAGCCCTCCCCCTCCCACATTTCTCCCGATGTCCCTGCTCTCAAATGTTGCGTTTGTGTCCTTCCCCCTCTCTCCCCATCTTGTCTGCCGCTCCCCTTATTTTTTTGTGTTTCGGTTTGACTTTTTGTGTGATTAATGTTAGCTCTTACACGAGCCTCGATCTTGTGTACAAAAAAAAAAAAAAGGACTGAAGGAATATACGCACTTTGCAAGAGGACTGTTCAGGAGGCCTCGTGAGGCAAACGCATCAAGCAGCGCGTTTGAGTGCATTTATTACATACGCGACCATGGTCGCCAGTAACCGCCAGCCTACCTTTCGCCGCATTCCACCCTATAATTGTCCGATCCATGCCAACGACACGCGGGGAGCGCCTGCCGTCTGTCCTATCATCTACACCGCCGTACGAGTCGGGGACCCGGAGGACGAGCTGTGGACGCCATCCCTGGACCCTCAACCCTTGACCATCTACATCCCCGTGTGAGTGTGTCTGTGTGTGCGGGCCCGTTTGTCCAGGGGATAAGTTAAGACTGTACTAAGGCTTCACTGTGTGTACTTCTCCTTCTTCCTGTGCAAATTATTAATAAATCAATTGTTCTTCCTGTTTCTTCCTAATTCGACCGTATCAGTCTTTTCCTCCATTGGGTAAGCGTGGCACGATTCGGCACCGCTCAAATCGGGTTAGTTCTTGTTAACGGCCCGGATCACGGCTCGCTATCGCTCGGCGTTTCCACCTAAAACCGTGGTTCGGGCGGGGTTATTTTCTTGCTTCCTGGGAGGCGCTGGTAATTAGGGAATAGGAATAATTCGGCCTACCACCCTATTCAGCGCTGACCGGAAGGAACGTAATAGCTCCGGATCACGTCGGCTAGATAAAAGACAAGGGGATTAATACCCCCTTGGTAAGGGGAAGGCCGACGTTGAGATCCGCAACAATATTATTTAAACTAGATCTGCCAGATTAAAAACAATATCTGCCAGAAACCCTCTTCTGGTTAAACTGCCAAAATCAAGACTCTCTGCTCACCTTCACTCTTTCATTCCTCTTTACTCCCGCCTCTGGAACAAACTCCCACACTCTCTTCAACCCCTCTCCCCCCTCCGGGTGTTTAAAACAGCTGTTCACCACCATCTCATATCATCCCCCATCCAAAACCTTGATCTTTTCTACCCCCATTAAAACACCACAAATCGGCCTCTTTAAATCCCCCAACTTCTTTCCTGAAATTTCTAGTCGTGAAATTCCTTGTAGTGTTCATTTGCTTTATACCGTGTACCCCTTCCCCCTCCTCCCCCAGCCCTCTCCCTTCCACAGATCTTCCGACATCCTTGTTCTCTACTGTTGTTGTGCTTGTGTAATTTCCCTCTCCCTCCCCCTCTTGTCTCCCGCTCCCTTCATTGTATGTTTTATGTGTCTGTGCATGTTTTCATGTTCAATGTGTTAGCTCTTTCACGAGCCTCGATTCTGTATACAAAAAAAAAAATACTGGTAGGAAAGAGAAGAGGCCTTGAAAAGATGTTAAACGGGAGGGTGATGTTCACCTTTAAACTGACTTGTGCATGTGTTGTATTGAATATGTAGATATGCCATATCGTAGTGGATAAGTAGATGTGAATCTACATGAGAAGTTGTTTGGGAAGGTGTAAAGATTACTTGTATCATCCATGGGTTGTACAAGGTGCCCTCTTCCGGCCTCTTACAAAGCACAGCTAGTGGCCTCTTCAAATCTCCTACTACCCAGCATCCCTTGGGAGCATAATTAGGTTTATTTTCTCCCCATTTCACCTGCTGTTTGTTTATATTACTAAGTCTGGCGCTATCGTACAGCTGTGTGGCATTAGGGAGACTAATGAGATGCTCTCTGCTTTAAATTTCCCCCTACCCCCCTTCCACTTTGAAATATCCCCTTCATCCCAAGACCTGTAGTTTGGTATATCAACACCACCCCTCTTCCATCATGTGTTATCACTTGACTCACTCCCTTATTCATGCCATTCCACCAGTTTGGATCATCGAACATTTTGCAAAAGACAGCATGTTCGATGATTTGGGCATTGTTTTTATTTTACCGTTTTAATGGTGGATTTATTTAAATAAGCGAGATCATCAGACGCTGCGGATTTTTCTATTTCCTTATTTATGGTCTCAAGTACCACCTCCCCCACTCCACCCCCTAAACCACTCAACATCTCAAGTACCTCCTTCGAGGTTAGTGCCTCAACCTCCTGAGACATCCCTATCCTTCCCCCTTTGCCCAAAACCATGAAACAGCTCACTCTGTGACCGGTCTTTCCATCCCTTCTTTTTCAGACTCTTTCTCCCTCCGGCTGTCGGCAGGAAAGTCGAAAAACTTCGTGCTTTCTTCCATTATTTCTCTCGAGTTACCACCTCACGTGAGCTTACAGCTTTTAGCCTTTCATTAAATATCTGCTGACACGTCCCTCTCTCCCCATTTCTCACTTTGATGTTGCTATGCTCGTATTCCAAGTATTTTCTTTATTTTCTTCAACAAAACTTCCTTTTGCTTCATCGCACGTGTCTTCTCATTGCAGCTCCTCCTGGCATGATTACCTTCACCAGAAAGGTTCTGAGCACGGCTCCGACCTGGGAGAGGTAAGGAATTTTGTAACTCCTCGAGTGTTACAGGCCCTCATAGCCGTGACTGCGAGCAGAGATGAAGTAGCTGGAAAAGCGAGGGAGACGGATTGTAATGACTTCAGCTAATATGTGCGGTTAATGCATCAGATGGGTCCCTCACGCCGCCCCATTACAACATATGGCATAAAAAGGAAAGGTTTATTAATTACTGCTTTTCTCTTTTCCTCTTCCACCTGCATTACTCCATTCAAACTTCTTTTTTCCTTCCTCTCCACATTTTTCTACCTTATATTTCTTTACCCCTAATTCGACAGACCTAACCATTTATAATGTTGTAATAGTTATTCCAAGTAACGACTGAGGCAAAATGAGAGTCGTATTAACTGATGAAGCATACAGCCGATACAGTGCATTCAGAAAGTATTCAGACCCCTTCACTTTTTTCACATTTTGTTATGTTGCAGCCTTATGCTGAAATTGTTTAAATTCATTTTTTCCCTCGTCAATCTACACCCAATACCCCATAATGACAAAGAGAAAACAGGATTTTAGAAAGTTTTGCAAAATTATTAAAAATAAAAAACTGAAATATCACATTGACATAAGTATTCATACCCTTTGCTATGACACTTGAAATTTAGCTCAGGTGCCTCCCATTTCTCTTGATCATCTTCGAGATGTTTCTACACCTTGATTGGAGTCCACCTGTGGTAAATTCAATTGATTGGACATGATTTGGAAAGGCACACACCTGTCTATATAAGGTCTCACAGCTGACAATGCATATCAGAGCAAAAACCAAGCCATGAGGTCGAAGGAACTGCCTGCAGAGCTCAGAGAGGATTGTGTCGAGCCACAGATCTGGGGAAGCCTACAAAAAAAAATCTCTGCTGCATTGAAGGTTCCCAAGAGCACAGTGGCCTCCATAATTCTTAAATGGAAGAAGTTTGGAACAACCAGGACTCTTCCGAGAGCTGGCCGCCCGGCCAAACTGAGCAATCGGGGGAGAAGGGCCTTGGTAAGAGAGGTGACCAAGAACCCGATGGTCACTCTGGCTGAGCTCCAGAGATCCTGTGTGGAGATGGGAGAAACTTACAGAAGGACAACCATCACTGCAACACTCCACCGATCTTTACAGTTAACCTGTAAAGGTTAACTGATTATACTTTGGGGTCAAAGTCAAAGTTTGTAATAGGTCTGTAACTTGAGAATGACTGAAGTGATCTAATTCAAACTTGGTACAGTTATATGTATAATGATGTAAAGATTAACTGATTATACTTTGGGGTCAAAGGTCAAAGTCTGGTATAGTTCTATATTCTATAACTTGAGAATGACTAAAGTGATCTAAGTCAAACTTGGTGCAGGTATGTATGATGATGTAAAGATTAACTGATTAGAATTTGGGGGCAAGAGGTCAAAGGTGAAAGTCTGTTATGGGTCTATAACTTGAGATCAACTGAAGTTATCTAATTCAAACTTGGTACAGTTATGTATAATGATGTAAAGATTACCTGATTATACTTTGGGCTCAAAGTCAAAGTCTGTAATAGGTCTTTAACTTGAGAACGGCTGAAGTGATCTAATTCAAACTTGGTACAGGTATTATAATGATGTAAAGGTTAACTGATTAGAATTTGGGGTCAAGACGTTAAAGGTAATAGGTGTATAACTTGAGAACTGCTGAAGTTATGTAAGTCAAACTTGGTACAGGTATGTATATTGATGTAAAGATTAACTGATTCGATGTTGGGGTCCCAGGGTCAAAAGCCAAAGGTAAGAGGTCATGTCAGGTAAAAATGTGATAACTTGTGAACAGGTGAAGGGATTTAAATTAAAACCTGGTACAGGTATGTATAATGATGTCAACATTAACAGGTTAAATTTTGGGTTCACGAGGTCGAAGGTCATTGGTCACGCAAGGTAAAATTGCGATAACTTGAGAACAGCTGAGTGGATTTAAATCAAACTTGGTACAAGTATTATAATGATGTAATAATGTGGGCGGATGCATATTGGCCGACATCGTGATGTCGAAGAGTGTCGTTCCAGTTATGGTTGTGTTGGATTAATGGTGATGTTATAGATGAGGTTCCTTTCGTCTATTCATCTATTGGGCCTTTGACATAAATTGCAGGTTTTTATGGACATTTGTGTCCTGACTCATTTTTCCAATATGGCACAAATTCTTCGCAGCCTTTATAATATTCAGCATTAAAAAAACAATTTTTGGTGTTCACATCGCAACACTGAATTATTATGATGATGGGGTCAAAGTTCAAATCCAATACTTGACAACCCACAAGCAGGCTTCGCACAGTCCTTGAAACTCCTTGAAATCCCTGGAAAAAGGAAAAAACGTTTTCCATTACTGGAAAGTCCTGGAAAACTTGTCCAAGTCCTTCATACTCCTGGAAAATTGAGAAAATTGCACAAAGAGAAATAATCTGCCGGGCGCCCTGTTGGAATTGTTAATTTCGCCGGTCTCTGAAAGAGACCCTAACCAATTTTAACCTCGCCCAGAGATTTACCATGAAAGCCACGCCAAAAGGTTTCTCACGTGCAAACTCTGCTGTGGCGTGTCCCCACATGAATCGTGGTTTTACAGAATAACAGATTACTATAAGAAGATACAGGCGATGAAAATGGAGAACCCTGGGACAAAAGCTAGACAGACACAAAAACAGGCAGAGAAATAAATAACTAAAGCACACTTGCGATCCGATACTGTATTTAACAAAAACACACATAATACAAGAAAATAATATCGAATCAAAATGCTCAGGAGTGTGCAATAAAGTCTGCCAGGAGAGGTCTTTTTAAGGATATCAGTACCAGGGAATGAAAATGGTCCAGCCCACAAATGTGGCACCCAGCAGAGAGGCGAAACATCCAGGAACTGAAGAGACAGCAGATAAAATGAAGTGGCAAGAAGGCGGCACCCATGATGATGACACACTTGTAGGTTTTTGAAGTTTAATCGAGATGTATATTCGGTAAGTTGTACTCTTCGAAATGCTCCATCAGAAGGATTTGCTCTTGCTATAGCCTGGTGTTGGCTTAGCGGCTAGGGTGCCAGCTTAGGATCCTAGGATCCTGGGTTCGAATCCCGGTCGATCGCTGAATTAACGCCAGGGGGGTTGACTCAGCCTGTCATCCTTCCGAGGTCGGCTATTTGAGTACCTGGTAATTCACTGGTAATTCCCTGTGTGTCGTAAAAAGCGACAAACAGGGTTGGCGGCAGGAAGGGCATCCGGTCGTAAAACATTGCTTCAAAAAGGGGACCAACAAAAACAACAACAACCACGGTGCCCGAAAAAGGCCACCCCCACTTTGCGGGGAAAAATGGCCTCTAAAGGTGGTTTTTTTTGTTTTTTTTTCTGCTCTTGCTGCCCTCCTTATAGTACTAAATCCACAAATATCGAGTGGGGGGAGGGGAGAGGAGTTGCTGCCTGCATCTTTCCTGCAGTTTCTTTTAACCCTTTGAGTACTGGATTTTTTGGGGGATAAAAAATACCCCCGGTACGGGATTAATTTGGCATTTTGGTACGGGAATGCAACCACGTACTGACGATCTATTTATAGGAATGGTCGATGACGTTTAGTAGCGTCATCTGTACACAAAACTTTTTCGTGGGTTGCGGCACTGGACGTCATCCGTACTCAAAGGGTTAAAAAGCACCACAGTAATTGTGCAATCATCTATTTTGCTTTCATGTGTATTTCTGGGTTTTGTTTGTGATGTTCATCTCTGTTTAAGTTTATTCTCCCATTTTCAATGATTTTTAATCACCGATGAACAAGTCAAGTGTAGAACCACATATTGTGCCTCATTGTGACATTTAGAGAAACTTCCATGCAGCTGAGTCGGGTTGAAGATGATTCTTAAAACATTTTCTCATGTCATGACAAACCCCCCAATGAACCACGAATTTGTACTTGTGTGGACAAACCACGATCCCTTTCATTCTTCCCTTGGAATCTGAAATGTTGGACAGAAAGACAAATTGCACAGTGAGTTATGGATGAGACTGGAGAGGGAATGGTATGAAATCCTGTGAGATCTGTTAGCATGACTGAAGATAGAATTGTCGGTTTAACGATTCCCTCTGAATGGAATAACTGGTTGTCTGTGCAGCCCTTGGAAGACAGATGTTAGTCAGATCCCTTTGCTAATTTCAGATCCAAACCCTTGATCCTATGAAAATGCAGGGTTTTGGTAATCTGCTAATCACTACTTAATACTGCCTCTGACGAATATATGCAATAATACTGAGCGCCATTGAATATATCATTAAAAACTCGGCCTGGTTAAATAATGCCACGAGCAGTCATGTGAATCGTTCATGAATATTACTTCTGTCGCCTGGAGGACTAAGTGGGCTCAGGGAGCGGTGAGAGGAGTTTAAAACTACCGTCAACCTGTTGACAATAGTACTTAGAACCAAAAGTTCATTGGAATTATGTTGAAATTATTCTAGATTTTGTTAATGTCACCTTTAAAATAAACAAAAACCACATTTGACTTTTTTTTTCTTTTTTCTTTTTGTATACAGAGTCGAGGCTCGTGAAAGAGCTAACGTTTATCAAACAAACAAATCAAACAAACAAGCAAACAAAGTATATAAAAAGGGGAGTGGTCGACAAGATGGGGAGAGAAGGGGAGGAAGCACGCAAACAACATTTGAGAGCAGGGACATCGGGAGATGTGTGGGAGGGAGAGGGCCTGGGGGGAGGCAGGATAGGTATAAAACGCAAGGACACCAAGGACTTCCAGGAAAGAAGACAAAAGTCACCTCAAAAAAGTGGATTTGGGGTGAAATTAGCGGGGGTAGAAAAGATCAAGGTTTTGGATTGGGGAAGATAAGAGATGGTGGTGAACAGCCGTTTTAAAGACCTGGAGGGAGGAGTGGGATTGAAGAGAGTGAGGGAGTTTGTTCCAGAGGTGGGAGAAAAGAGGAGTGAAGGTGAGCAGAGAGTCTTGATTTTGGCAGTTTAACCATAAGAGGGTTGCAGGCAGATCTTGTGTGACCTGCAGGAATATTTGGGGGACAGAGCCCAGAGAGAGCTGGGGGAGCAAGGCCGGAGAGGAGTCGGTAGAAGACAGAAAGACCACCAACCTGCCTGCGGCGAGTAAGTGAAAGGCCCTCGGAGATAGCGTCATCGCGGGAGATTCCAATGATTCTGAACGCTTTGGTTTCAACATCGTGAAGATGAGCTAGGTGTGAGGCAGGAGCACCAGCCCGGAGGGGAGAGCAGTATTCCATTGAGCTGCGGATGAAAGCCTTGTATGTGGTGAGGAGCTCAGGTGTGCCAAGGAAGGACTTCGCACGACGGAGGATGACCAGTCTGTGACTGGCTTTCGAGGCCAGCTTGGAAATGTGGTTTTCCCAGGAAAGATCATGGCAGATAGTGAGACCCAAAAGCTTGAGTGACAGAACTTCTTGGAGAGGATTATTCAGAAAGTAGATGGGAGGGTTGTCCAGTCGGTCTTTTCGGAGAGACATCGTAAGAGTGTGAGATTTGTCCGGATTGAAAGACATGTTTCACTTGTTTGCCCAGTCTGTGATTTTGTCCAGGTCTGCAGAGAGTGAGGAGGCTGCAGACTGCCGATCTGAGGGATGAGGAATGGAGTGGCAGAGAGTGGAGTCATCAGCAAAGAGATAGAGAGGATTTTCAAGAGAGTCAGAGAGATCATTGATGAAGACCAGAAAAAGCACAGGACCCAGAACACTGCCTTGGGGAACTCCAGCCTGAACAGGAAGAGGAGATGAGAGAAACCCATTCAGGGCCACACGTTGACTTCAGGGCCACACGCAGCCATGCGTGGAGATTTCCATGGATACCAAAGGAGGAGAGTTTGGTGAGCATAGCGGGGTGCCAGACCGTTCGAAGCAAATAAATTGATCCTTGAAAGTGATGTTAACTGATATCGAACTCAATTCACGGACAGTACTGTGTTAAACTTCTGTACGTTTTCCAGAAGTATCTCTTTATTTTGCACATTAGCCAAAAAAAAATTCAACAAAAACAAAAGCTAAATTATGACTGGGATTACGGACAGTAAAATTACAGTTCAGTACTTCGTGTAACCCCCACGAGCATTCAGGAGAGCACGTACACCTTGAGGCATGCTGTTCACGAGATTTGCCAAGGTTTGGACAGGAATCACTTGCCAGGCAGTGACAATAGTCTGCTGCAATTCACGCACAGAGGTCGGCTGCTGGTCCAAGTTGTCGATTTGATGCGTTAATTCTGCCCACAAGTTCTCTATCGGATTTATATCCGGGGACATGGCAGGCCACTCCATATGCTCTACAGCACGTTCAGCAAGAAAGTGTTGGATCATGCGAGCACGATGAGGCCGTGCATTGTCATCTTGGAAGACAAGGTTTCCTCGAAAGGCTGCACGAGCAAATGGAAGCAATGTTTCTTCCAGAATGACCCTGTACTTGAACTGGTTCAGGTTTCCATTCAGAACAACCAGGTCAGTTTTGCCCCCTGCATGAAAAGCAGCCCAAACGGTCACCCCACCACCTCCAGCTTGGACTCTTGGCACTATACAATCTTCGTTGTGGGCTTCATGCACTTGTCTGCGCACTCGGACGCGGCCATCTTGACGATAGACCAGAAATCTAGACTCGTCACTGAAGGTCACGTGATTCCAGTGTCCTGGCTGCCATTGCCTGTGCTCTCTGGCCCACTGCAATCGGCGCTGGCTGTGTTGTCTGGTCAGGCGTGGCTTTCTCAGGGGACCCCTGGCACGATAGCCTGCTTGAACCAGTCGTTGGTTGACTAGCCTTCTGGATACAGGCACATTTGTCAGTTGATGCCACTCAGCCCTACGGCAATTAGCTGACTTGGTACGGCCATTGCAGACTAACCGGTGCAGCTGGCGATCATCTCTCCTTGTGGTTCTACGTGGATGTCCTGGCCTCGGTATTGGAGTAGGGACACCCCTCTGAGCATTTCGTTTCAGGATCTTTGACACTTGACCTTGAGTGATGCCATACTGCCGAGCAATAGCATGCTGTTTCATGCCAGAATTTCGGAAAGCCACCACTCCATGACAAACAGCATTGTCAAGTTGACGGACCATCTCCAGAGGAAGCGGCAATAACTTTTGTAGACGTGCAGCAGTTGTTTTCCACTAATACAGAACGCAACAACCCTTGTATACCCGATTGTGAAGCCAATCGTCAAATGTACCTGTCCTTACATTTTGTCACGCCACCTGTGATATAATCCTGTTATTGACTTCTTGCTGCGAAAGACATTCAGTGACATGGTTCTTTCAACAGACATCACCGAAGGGTAAAGAAAACTCATCAGATTGATATCTGAGATTCAAAGTACATACAGTAGGTTCCATTGGGGAATTTCATTGGGGAAAATTCCATTTTTTTATTTCCTTTTTTTTTTTCTTTTTTTTATTATACAGTAGGTTCCATTCTCCTACAACATCAATGTGTCCCAAAAAAGTGTGCTGTTGTTGGAAACTAAGTCAAAATGTTTTTTCCATTGAAAACCCTTTCAATTAGTTTTTAAAAGTGCATCTTTGTACATTTATATTCAACTAGCTGAAGTACCCAGCGTTGGGGGGGGGGGGAGGGGGGAGAGGAAGGGAGTGGGGAGAATGGATGGGGGAGGGTGGGGGGAGAGAGAGGGGAAAGATATACTCCATGTACGTTTTGGGGGGTTGGTGGGGGAGGGAGGAAGGAAAAATTTACCCGTGGGAAGAGTGCTTCAACCTCAGTATTGTCCAGGTAAAAAAGGAAATTGTAATACCCTTTGCCACCAACATCAGGTGGTGCTACACGGTACACATTTACATAGAGAATGTACGCCCCTCCCCCAGTCCCCCACACCCCTGCTTGAAGCCATGGCCACATAGCCTATGTTACCCCCCCCCCCCCCCCCCCCCACACACACACACACACACACACACACACACACAAAGTTGTATTTGTATTCGTACCCTGAGTAAATTGTATACGTAAGTGTTTATAGCTGGAGTACCTGGCGTTGCTCAGGCGAAAAAGAAACATTAACATATTTGATATGAGGGCAAATATAATGGCAAAGCAATTACATCCATATCAGAATCCATCACAAATGTCAAATCGTCATTTTACCTTTTCGTTGAATAAATATATGCTGCTGAATGTGCCGTTGATCACGTTTCTGAGTTAAGTTTGATGACGTTCAGGAAGAAGAAGACTTACCACCAACTTCGACCACTTCCGGAATTGTTTGATTCAATCTGATGATATCAATTGTCCCCATGCCAGTTGGCTGGGTGTGGGTACCTCTCTCATCAGCCATGGCTCTTCAGCAAGGACTTCTGTGACTCACTGGGACTGACACAATCTGTCAATTTCCCGACCCGGATCTCAGTCAACGGAGCATCTTCTCTTCTGGACTTGGTTATGACTAACTTCCCTGAAAATGTCTGCTGCTCTTCTTCTGCTCCAATCGGCTCATCTGATCATGTGCTTGTTAAAGTGGACATCTCTCTGACCATTCTCAGAGAGCCTCCTCAGCGTCGACGAGTCTGGCATTTCACTCAGGCCAACTGGCATGGTCTTCAAGCAGCCATCAATCATCTGGACTGGTCTCCCATCTCTACCGCCTCTGACATCAACTCATCCTGGGAATTCTTCCAAAGCAAATTGCTCTCTCTCATGCACAGATTTATCCCATCTCGTCTTCAGTTGTCATACCCTTCCTCCCGTCCATGGTACACGGAATCTTGTGGTGAGGCTATTGCCCAGAAACAACTTGCTTTCGTCTCCTGGAAAGCAAATACAACGGAAGGAAATCTCATTTCCTTTCACAAAGCCCGAAACAAGTGTGTGTCCACCCTCAGGAGAGCCAGGAAACAATATCTCTCCGTTCTCAGGACAGAACTCTCTTATCTGTCACCCTCTTCCAAATCCTGGTGGCGTCTGGTCAAATCTGTTTCTGGTGTTTGTTCCCCCTCCATCCCCTCCCTCACCTCAAACGGCCACACGGCTGACTCCGCACGTGAAAAAGCTGAATGCCTCAACTCTGTGTTTGCCTCTAAATGTGTCCCAAACCCATCCCTCTCTGTACCCACCGTACCCAGTCGTACCGAGCTGCTCCTGGACTCTGTGTCCTTTCCTCCTGACAAGGTGGAAAAGTTTCTGTCAACCCTCGACTGATTCTGCAACTGGACCTGACGGCATCAGCCCACGGATCCTAAAATCCTGTTCTTCCGCTCTTTCACTACCTCTCTCTGTTCTCTTCACCCTCTCTTTTGCTCAAGGTCATCTGCCATCTGCTTGGAAATCTGCCGACATCACCGCTTTGCACAAAAAAGGTGCAAAAACAGATCCCAGCAACTACAGACCAATCAGCCTTCTCCCAATTATCAGCAAAGTCATGGAATCCATCATTGCTTCAGATATGAAATCTTTCCTCTTCTCCAATGGCTTGATCTCTGATCATCAATTTGGTTTCAGACCTGGTCACTCTACTCTGGACATGCTGCTTCTGCTTTCTCAACAATGGATGGAGGTCCTCATTGCCAAACAGGAAATTAGAGCTGTCTCCCTTGACATATCACGTGCCTTCGATACGGTCTGGCACCCCGCTCTGCTCACCAAACTCTCCTCTTTTGGTATCCATGGAAATCTCCATGCATGGCTGGAGGACTTCCTCTCTAGTCGCAGTCAACGTGTGGCCCTGAATGGGTTTCTCTCATCTCCTCTTCTTGTTCAGGCTGGAGTTCCCCAAGGCAGTGTTCTGGGCCCTGTGCTTTTTCTGGTCTTCATCAATGATCTCTCTGACTCTCTTGAAAATCCTCTCTATCTCTTTGCTGATGACTCTACTCTCTGTCGCTCCATTCTTCATCCCTCAGATCGGCAGTCTGCAGCCTCCTCACTCTCTGCAGACCTGCACAAAATCACAGACTGGGCAAACAAGTGGAACATGTCTTTCAATCCTGACAAATCTCACACTTACGATATCTCTCTGAAAAGACCGACTGGACAACCCTCCCATCCACTTTCTGAATAATCCTCTCCAAGAAGTTCTGTCACTCAAGCTTATGGGTCTCACTATCTGCCATGATCTTTCCTGGGAAATCCACATTTCAAATCTGGCCTCCAAAGCCAGTCGCCGACTGGGCATCCTCCGTCGTGCGAAGTCCTTCCTTGGCACACCTGAGCTCCTCACCACATACAAGGCTTTCATCCGCAGCTCAATGGAATCCTGCTCTCCCCTCTGGGCTGGTGCTCCTGCCTCACACCTAGCTCGTCTTCACGCTGTTGAAACCAAAGCATTCAGAATCATTGGAATCTCCCGTGATGAAGCTAACTCCAAGGGCCTCTCACTCACTCACCGCAGGCAGGTTGGTGGTCTTTCTGTCTTCTACCGACTCCTCTCTGGCCTTGCCCCCCCCCCCCCCCCACCCCCCAGCTCTCTCTGAGCTCTGTCCCACAAATATTCCTACAGGTCGCACAAGATCTGCCTGCAACCCTCTTATGGTTAAACTGCCAAAATCAAGACTCTCTGCTCACCTTCACTCCTTCATTCCTCTTTTCTCCCGCCTCTGGAACAAACTCCCTCACTCTCTTCAATCCCACTCCACCCTCCAGGTCTTTAAAACAGCTGTTCACCACCATCTCTTATCTTCCCCCATCCAAAACCTTGATCTTTTCTATCCCCGCTAATTTTACCCCAATTCCACTTTTCTGAAATACCAACTTCTGTCCTGGAAGTCCTTGGTGTCCTTGTGTTTTATACTTCTCCCTCCCCCCCCCCCCCCCCTTCCCACGCCTCCTCCCCCAAAGCCCTCTCCCTCCCACACATCTCCCTGCTCTTAAATGTTGTGTGCTCTCAAGTGTTTGTGTGCTTCCCCTTCTCTTGTCTTCCGCTCCCTCTTTTTATATATTTTGTTTGTCTGGTTGATTTGTTTGTGAAGTAAATGTCAGCTCTTTCACGAGCCTCGATTCAATATACAAAAAAAAAAAAAAAAAAGTCTGATTTGTTTGATGTCATCAATCAAAATGGCTTATGCACTACAGAGCGAAATTTTTTTCTAACCCCCCCCAAAAATCGACTATTTTCCATGTGGTAAAAACTACTGTAATAATAAATACTGCAAATAATAATAATAAATAACAAGTGAATCCTCTTGGATTGCGCTGAGGTTCGGGCATGGAATTTCGAGCCTCGATCATGGTTCGAGCCTCGATCTTGTATACAAAAATAATAATAATAATAATAATAAGAACCTTGGGCCGAATCTCGCGCTTCACCAGTGCGCGTGCGCAAATTTACGTCACGTCGGCAGCGAGAAGGGGTTCCCCAACACTAACCAATCAGGAACTGCCACGTCACACTTATATGATCTCAGAATTCCTGTGACAGGAATTCGCGTTACACTGGCTGGAAGTCATTCGCTAGAGGCGCTTCCTCAGCGCTAATAAACAAGTACAGAACATTCAAAGTACACCGCCCGCATGCCAAATAAATAAATATCCTCCGGCGCGGCATTGCCGGGGTGCCTTAGGCGCCTGGCGATACCGCCGTGCAGCTTGTGGAGACTGTATTGGGAAGGAGAGGTGTACAATAATTGATTGATTAATTGCATAATTAAAATCAATAAATAACGGTCATAAAATATTTTCTTAAGCAATTGGCTAATAACATACCTAAACCACCAGTGCTTCTTCTGAAGCTGTAACTTTTTGAAAATGAATGAAACAATTAATTTAGCAAAAATTTAATAATTAATCGCTTAATTGACTAATCAATAAAAGCCTGGTGTTGGCTTAATGGTTAGGGTGCTGGCTTGGGATCCTAGGATCCTGGGTTTGAATCCCAGTCGATCGCTGAATTAACGCCAGGGTGGTTGACTCAGCTTGTCATCCTTCTGAGGTCGGCAAATTGAGTACTATTTCACTGGTAATTCCCTGTGTGTCGCAAGAGGCGACTAACAGGGTTGGCGGCAGGAAGGGCATCCGGCCATAAAACATTGCTTCAAATGGGGGACCACGGTGCCCAAAAAAAAGGCCAACCCCTGCTCTGCAGGGAAAAATGGCCTCCAAAGGTGGTTTTTCTTTTCTTTCTGACTAATCAATAAATATTTAATTGATTAATCAATAAATCCAAAATATTATTTATAGCCACATCACTTGGTCGCTATCATGTCCAAATATTTGCTTTCTTGCACAAAAGGTACCTGAGATATTGGCCAGATTTGAAAGAAAATAAATGTCATTAATAGCAAAAATAAAGAAATGATAATTGTAAAATAATTAAATTATTTATCAATTGGCTAATATAATACCTAAACCACCACCGTTTAATCCAAATCTGTAACTTAAAAAAAATAATTAATGAGGTCATTAATCGAATAATTAATCGATTGATTGATTAATCGATAAATCAAAAATGCCCTTTACAGCCAAATCACTTCGTCATTGTCGTGTCCAAATATCAGCTTCCTAGCTCAAAAGGTGCCAGAGATAATGCCTATATGAGAAAGGAAATAAATAAGTACTTAATTAATTGATAGTAATCAAGTAATTAATCAATTAATTGATTCATCAAAAAACAAAAAATACCGTTTTTGCCAAAGCACTTGCTCACTATCGTGCCCAAATTTTACCAGGTAAGTGCCCTAGGTATTTGCCCTCTTATAATAAGGGTTTTTGTATCCTTAATAGTTAGTGGAAATCCCCTGAAAGTGCCTTTGGTTTAATATTAGAATTATTACCTCCGCCACTGGAGGTGGATGGAGGTTATGTTTTCACACCTGTCTGTTTGTCTGTCTGTGAACAAGATATCTCAAAAAGTTGTTGACGGAGTCGGACGAAATTTGGCAGAGAGGTAGCATATGTGACACGGACGAAATTATTCGATTTTGGTGAAGATCCGGATCCAGCTACTAGAATTTTTAAAGTGATTTTTCACCATTGGGAGATAGGGCCAAATACGGTATATAGTAGGATATCTCAAAAAGTTTTGGACTGATTTGGACGAAACTTGGTGAACAGATTGAGTGTGTGACGAGGACGAATCGATTCGATTCGATTTTGGTGAAGATCTGAATATGGATTCGGATCAGAGAATTATTTAATTTTTTCAGTGATTCTTCACTATTGAGAGATCGGGTGAAAAGCGATATATAACATGATATTTTAAAAAGTTGTGGACGAGTTATGACTAAACTTGGGGGATGAGTTGCTTAGGTGGCAAATAAAAGCCGATTAGATTTTGGTTCAGGTCCGAATCCAGATCCGGTCTATCAGTGGGACACAAAACATAGACTGTTCAGCCTGGCGGAGGTATGCGCTCTACCGAGTTCTAGTTCTTTCATGAGTGGATAGGCTAAACTACCTTATCCTAATGTAATTTGGATAAGGTGGTTTAGCTTTTCCACTAATTAATCCCTTTCCATTGTGAGTGAAGTGTACTTCTGTACTCTTTTAGGCTGTAATTGACCGAGTATTCTGTACAAGTCGTTACAGGTTTTACACATTGCTGCCAAGGCCAGCACAGATGTCCTCAACTGGTCTGTCATAAATATCATTGCCCATCACTGCTTTGAGTAGTTGTTTATTGCGGTCCTCTACAAATACATCTACTTTAGCGGCTTTGGCCCAGTAAGCTCATCTCTTTTACCGCCTGTGTGTGTGTGTGTGTGCCTGCCTGTCTTTCTCAGCCTTACTGATATCCTTCCTGACCTTTACATCTCCTGTCAAGGTCGCATTGAGGATGATGGACTTGGGTTACTGCAAGTACTGTTTCATTTCTCGTTATTACTCTTTTGCCTGATGCGTTTATGGCCAACCTCCTTTTTTAATTTTACAAACAATGAATGATACATGTAGTTCTTTGAGCTCGGTTGGATTGTTCGCATCGGAGGAAAATCGAAGGTCGGGTGATACTGTCACACGGTTTGCATTAAATATGGGAAAGAATATCTGAGTGAGCTAATAATAAGAGTTTAATGAAAGGTTAGAGAAAGTAAATGCCTTTGGGGTGTTATGATTTTTATTGCCTGTGTTTCGAATGGGAAATCATGAAATGGTGGAGTGCACAGAGTTTGATGAAACATTCACACATAATGCCTTGAATTTGCTTCCTTTGAGTATCATTGGTTCCTTTTTTCTTTTTTTTTCATTTAATGATTAATTTTGTAATTGTCATTACTTGAATGTTCAAACCCACCTATTTATATATTATTGCAATAAGCACATTACCTGCGCTGCACACACTACCCGTGCCATCAGTACGCTGCACCGCTCACACACCGATCCATTTCCGCACCACATTGATCTTTCTTGAAACTACATTTCCTTTAAAACTTTAGAGACTGCTTGAGTCTTAACTCAGGTGCATTGACCTTTAAAAGGCCGGTTAGTATCTTCCTTTGACGCCTTTCTCTACAGGTGGACTTTGCAAACCGCCATGTTGGTGGTGGAGTACTAGGAGGGGGGCTGCTGCAAGAAGAAATTCGATTCACTGTTTGTCCTGAGTTACTTATCGCCAGATTAGTTACTCCGAGTCTTCGGCCTCACGAAACATTACTAGTGACAGGTGAGACATTTTCCGAATGTACAATCACTGTTTAAAATAAATAAATAAATTTGCAAACAAAGAAACCGAAGAAGGCGATGAGGTGAGAGCTGTTCTAGAAGCTGGATGTTGACCATCAGGCTGTTGCATGGTGTCAAGGAGAGATGCGCACACATGACAATGACCGGATGTCACAGGAATTTCAGGAAAGCCTTGTTCCTTAAAGCCAGCAGGTGGAGCTGTGGAGAAAGCTGCCTTTGATGGATCTGAGTTTCAGAAAGGTGGAAAGAAACTTTGCCAGGTGGAGAATAACACAATGTGACCTGTGCTAACGACCACCTGCACAGAGCAACCATCTACTCATAACGACCGCTTTTGGTTATTGCCTTCTATTTTATTTGTGCATCGACCCTTTAGTCAACGACCACCTGTGTAATGCATCCACCATTAATATCCGCAGCCGATGGTGATTAAACAATCGGTATTCTATCATAACAGCGATTGTCTTTGGTTGTTCACAGGTTTGTACAAAACTCAGGTGCTCTCAGGTGCAAGTTTATTACAGGTTAATATAACAGCTTGCAAAAACAACTGGCCGAGTCTTTTCAATGTTAAATAATACTTGCTGACCTCTCCTAATTGCTTAATGAACTGATGGTAACAGCTGGGCTCTTGATAACACTGGAGGGCTATGGTCACCATTGGGCTATGGTCACTTTAAAAGCAATGAGGTCAGCAAGTTTATCTTATCCAGGAAAATTAATTACATGTAATGCCATTTTTATCCCCTCATAACCATTAAAACAATTACATGTTATATAACACTTCATTTTACTTAGATGTTTTCTCTATGTTGGTAAATTAGAAGACATACGCGCAATATTGTTCTGTTCCTGGATGACGATCCATAACATGCACAGCTGCAACTGAAGAACATGTGTTCGGCCTCATTGTAATGGGGCATTGTTTCAATGTAAAAAGGGGGATAGGTTCTGGGAATTTCAAATCATCTGAACCGTGACTTTCTGCTCTTCCCGCAAAAGTTTTTGATCTGACGAAGGTCTTCCAATTGAAATTTTAACAGCATATTGTTTATCATACATATTGTTAAATGTTATCAATTTTCAGTCGTTAAAACCCATTGTCCTTTCCATGGCATCCTGATATAGACGAGACATTTGTCAGGACCGATCTTGTGATCCTTTGTTGTGTTGAGAAACTTTGGCACATATCTCTTAATTATATACTCCGGGTAACCATTGTCACCGAGTATATTCATGATTTTGTCCATTTCAGCAGGAAGATTACCAGGTGAGCAAATCCTCCGAGCTCTATTTACAAGGATATTGTTCAAGGCAATTCTGTGTCTCGTGGAGCTGTAGGAATCCCAACGAATGTACTGCCCAGTGACGGTAGGCTTCCGGTAGATGGATGTAGTGAAACCACATCGTACGGATCTTTCGACCAACACGTCCAAAAATGGTAGTGTTTGAACATTCCAGATCTCTGGTAAACTTCAGCGCTGGATGCAGAGTCTTGAGCTTTGTTAATAAGTTATCACATGCCATCTGAGATTCAAACAAATCAACATACCGATAGTAAAGGATGGGAGAATCCACACTTTACTGACCAGCCGACCTTATTGGATTGTAATGGGGCGTTTTTTCAATGTAAAAAGGGGGGAAAGGTTCTGGGCATTTAAAAATCTGTGAACGTCGAGGGAAAATCCACAAATGTTGGGACATTATTTCAGTGGGGAAAAGGAAGACAGCTAATTGCACTAATAGATGTGGTGGAGTGTTTTCATTCTGTCCAGTAACTCATGAGGGATGATGTGTTATGCAGCTGGTGGAATATCCCGCGAAGCAATGTTAATAATATGATTGGTGGGATCTACATGAAGCATTGTTTACCGTGTGAATGGTGGGATATCCCACAAAGCTGTTCACGGTGTGAATGGCATGGTGGGATATCCCACAAAGCTGTTCACAGTGTGAATGGCAGGATATTCCATGAAGCAATGTTTACCGTGTGAATGGCGGGATATCCCACAAAGCTATGTTTACCGTATGAATTGCAGCTCTCTGTCCCGCGAAGCTCGCTTATAGCGCAGCTAAAATATTTTTAAGTGGCTGCTAAAAGCCGTGAAAATGCGAAGCGTAGGGCCGGGAATGTTGAAGCCGGTAATGCTTGCAGCTCGTGGAATTTTTTGGGGGGGGGGGGGGCGCAAAAAAACACGAATTCGTAGGACACAGGACCACGGATGTAGAAGCAGGTCCATTAATGTTGGAACCACGAATGTTGGTATCCGAGTTTATATAACAATAGCAATTGAATATTTGACTCGCCTGTCTGTCTTTCCCAGCTTACTTGAACCTGTACTGAAAAATCAAATTTGTGTATAAATATTCGTTTTTGCTGGTCTTTCACGACACATAATACTATATATAACTAGCGGAGCCTACGGAGCCTTCTCGTCGCTTTGCTGATGGACCAATTAGTCGTTCTGTTTGCCAAAATTAATTTCCCATGTGAAGAGTGCTTTATCCTCAGCGTTGTCCAGGTAAAAAAGGGAATTGTAATAACCTCTGCCACCACCACTAGGTGGCGATACACGGTACACTTTTACATAAAGAATTTATGCCCTCTCCCCACATAGCTGAGTTTGTACTCCGAGTTTGGAGTTTGTAACTTAAAATATGTGGCCGTGTCGCCAGGTATATATTATGTAATTTGTTATGTTATGTTGTGTTGTGTTTTGACCTGTATGCACTCCTAATCTGCTGGACAGAATGAGATGAGACTTGGTGTTTGCCCAGGTAGGTTTTGGGCATTAAATCAAATTGGTCTTCATGGGGTTCTGGGGGAGGGGTAAGGGGAGATGCAAATTCTCTATGTAAATGTGTAGCATATAGTGCTACCCGGTAGTGGTGTGAGTGTGTTACAAGTCAGCTGTGGAATTGACTGGCAATTTTCACTGTACACGTGGCATAGTGCAAATTGCTTTACTGGTACTTACCCTGGTTAGAGCTAAGGGGTGTTACGCTCCCTTAGGAAGCGGGTGTTTCTCGTGGTTATATATCATGAACGAGTTAAAATGTGCAAACAAATCGGATTCAAATCGCCAAGTATTCTCTGACAAGTGTATGTATACCTCATACACTCCATTACTTGTCAGCAAAAGTTTTTGATCTGACGAAGGTCTTGCATTTTAAATTTTAACAGCATATTGTTTATCATACATATTGTGAAATGTTATCAATTTTCAGTAGTTAAAACCCGTTGTCTATCTAGTCTACCTAAGCAGACATGCGGGACCCTCACAGAGACGTCATCAGTTTTAACTGTGATACGCTTTCACCATCTGGATTGAAGTGATTGAAGAAGCACATGACGTTGTTGGTCGCATAGTGTGCGAGTCTTCTCGATACGAAATGAGTCTTTGTCTTACAAATGACTTTGAAATGAGTGTACACATGCTTATCATCTCTTCGGTACATCTGTTCAAATGGGTGAAACAATAGTGTGATGTGATAAATATCAAGTCTATTTCTCATTCTCTCCTTTCCTTTTCATGAAGGGACTGTATAATGGCTGCTTTTCTCACCCATTGGCAGCTCCTGACTTCATCTGACAAAAACCAGAAGCTCAGGCTCACTCCTGCCATCTCGTCTGTTTATTTCTTTTTCTGCTCTTCCCGCATATTTCTGAACCATGACTTTGCCCGCCCAACCACCCGCTCCGCAGCTATTCCATATTTAAAAGGCATTTGGTTTGTGTCAACTTGCTGTCCCTCTTCCTTTCACTCTTCTCCTCTCAGCGTCACCTTATTTATTCTTTTCCGAACCCGTTATTCATTATGTTGCTGTCTCCATCAGTCTGGGCCACAAGTCTGCATTTCAAGTGGATTTTAGCCTCTTGGCAAAGTCTTAAGGCTGAAACACTTGTCTAAAACTGATGTTTAAAATGCAGCCTTGAACATATTCCCTTAAGGCATGGTTCTTGTTATTTAAGATTTTAAAAAAGATATTCCTACGGATTTGGCCTAGGTGGTAATGGTAAAACCGGAGTAGATTAGAATCGTTCCTTCATTATGTGTGTCAGCAGACTTCATAATGTGTGCCACTCAGCATATGCATAGTGGCGCAGCGTAATGACATCACGGATGGATGATGCAACCTACCATGCAACACCATTGTGATGATGATGCCACCGTGTTACAACAGGTTGCTGTTGCTACAGACAATTGGTGGGAGGGAAAATGTGTACAGCAGTGGAGGAACCCAGGTAGGGTTTGAAACGGCAAGAGCCTTACCTTCAGCTTATTTTGGTTGCTTTTTGCAGCTTTCATTGGCTACAAAAGAGAAGAGTGGTTCATTAAAAGACCAAGGCGTAGCTGGAGATAATTGGTGAGGTGAGAGTTGATTGGTTGTTTCCTCCAAATACGGTGAGAGTCGTGATTGTGCCTTTTCTTTATTTCCATATACATATATATGTGTTGGTGTGTATATATATGTGTGTGTATATATGTGTGTGTATTTACGTGTGTGTGTGTATGTATATATATATATATATATATATATATATATATATATATATATATATAATCGGGAGATTAAATCAGACGCGGGCGTAGCTTCAGGACTTCGATCTTTAATTCGATAAGCTTTCGACCAACAAAGGTCTTCTTCTGAGTCGGCACCAAGTTCAACGGAAGGGGCCGACTCAGAAGAAGACCTTTGTTGGTCGAAAGCTTGTCGAATTAAAGATCGAAGTCCTGAAACTACGTCGGCGTCTGATTTAATCTCCCGATTATTTATTCAATGCAAATGAAACGCCCTGCTCGTACTGTGGAGTTTCTACTATTTCTCACAGTTGTGTGTGTATATATATATATATATATATATATATATATATATATATATATATATATATATATATATATATATATATATATATATATATATTTATACAGACTTGGCATTTAATATGGAATTTTTTTTTTTTTCTTGACTTGGGTTTACTTTCTGAACTCAGTATATCAATCTGGTGAGTTTCTTTTACCCTTCCGTGATGTCTTTGTTGAAAGAACCATGTCACTGATTGTCTTTCGCAGCAAGAAGTCAATAACAGGATTATATCACAGGTGGCGTGACAAAATGTAAGGACAGGTACATTTGACGATTGGCTTCACATTCGGGTATATAAGGGTTGTTGCGTTCTGTATTAGTGGAAAACAACTGCTGCACGTCTACAAAAGTTATTGCCGCTTCCTCTGGAGATGGTCCGTCAACTTGACAATGCTGTTTGTCATGGAGTGGTGGCTTTACGAAATTCTGGCATGAAACAGCGTGCTATTGCTCGGCAGTGTGGCATCACTCATGGTCAGGTGTCAAAGATCCTGAAACGAAATGCTCAGAGGGGTGTCCCTACTCCAATACCGAGGCCAGGACGTCCACGCAGAACCACAAGGAGAGATGATCGCCAGCTGCACCGGTTAGTCTGCAATGGCCGTACCAAGTCAGCTAATAGGCTTAGGGCTGAATGGCAGCAACTGACAAATGTGCCTGTATCCAGAAGGCTATTCAACCAACGACTGGTTCAAGCAGGCTATCGTGCCAGGCGTTCCCTGAGAGAGTCACGCCTGACCAGACAACACAGCCAGCGCCGATTGCAGTGGGCCAGAGAGCACCGTCAATGGCAGCCAGGACACTGGAATCACGTGACCTTCAGTGACGAGTCTAGATTTCTGGTCTATCGTCAAGATGGCCACGTCCGAGTGCGCAGACAAGTGCATGAAGCCCACAACGAAGATTTTATAGTGCCAAGAGTCCAAGCTGGAGATGGTGGGGTGACCGTTTGAGCTGCTTTTCATGCAGGGGGCAAAACTGACCTGGTTGTTCTGAATGGAAACCTGAACCAGTTCAAGTACAGGGCCATTCTGGAAGAAACATTGCTTCCATTTGCTCATGCAGCCTTTCGAGGAAACTTTGTCTTCCAAGATGACAATGCACGGCCTCATCGTGCTCGCATGATCCAACACTTTCTTGCTGACCGTGGTGTAGAGCATATGGAGTGGCCTGCCATGTCCCCGGATATGAAGCCGATAGAGAACTTGTGGGCAGAATTAACGCGTCAAATCGACAACTTGGACCCGCAGCCGACCTCTGTGCGTGAATTGCAGCAGGCTATTGTCACTGCATGGCAAGCGATTCCTGTCCAAACCTTGGCTAATCTCGTGAACACCATGCCTCGACGTGTACGAGCTCTCCTGAATGCTCGTGGGGGTTACATGAAGTACTGAACTGTAATTTTACTGTCCGTAATCCCAGTCATGATTTAACTTTTGTTTTTGTTGAAAAAAAATTTGGCTAATGTGCAAAATAAAGAGATACTTCTGGAAAACGTACAGAAGTTTAACAAAGTACTGTCCGTGAATTGAGTTCGATATCAGTTTACATCACTTTCAAGGATCAATTTATTTTCTTCGAAATGTCAAATGTGGTTTTTGTTTCTTTTAAAGAACATATTAACAAAATCTAGAATAATTTCAACATAATTCCAATGAACTTTTGGTTCTAAGTCATCTTGAAAAGTAAGTTCACCCCCACAAAAAAAATATTCCATATTAAATGCCAAGTCTGTATATATATATATATATATATATATATATATATATATATATATATATATATATAATATATATATATATATATATATATATATATATAGTTATATACACATATATAATTATATATATTTATATATATTTATATATATCTATATATATATATACAGTATATATATATATATATATATATATATATATATATATATATATATATATATATATATATATATATATATATATATATTGTTACAGACGCGGCTTTTAGATGTTATATTGACCGAGCGGTGGTGTATTTAACCGCGTCCGAACAGTTACTCCCCGATTAAAACCCGATTTCACCCGACGTTGACCAGATCGCCCCACGGATATTCAATCGGGAAATCTCTAAAGCGATCGCAAGAGAATGAAAAAGAAGAAGAAGAATACGGAGGAAGAACAGATTTATTATACACACACAAGCAAAGGATGGAAGAAACAGTGACACAGCGAATCCTTAACTTACACTATTCGTTTTTACTTAGCCCCAAGACAAACGAGCAGGACAGGATGTTCACACTTACTCAGGGGATAATGCAGGCAGGTAAGGACTAAGGCTTGAGATGGAGGCAAGGTCGGGAGGCCGCCGGTCGCAATTCCTCGCGGTTTTGGCGGGAAACCCTCCGTCGCGTATCCACTGCGGGAGACGCCACGCGCTGGTTCGGCACACCTGCTCCTCTTCTTGGGGCGGGGCCGTCTCCCTCCTTTCAGCGCGTCTCTCCAAAGCCGGTCTCCTTGCCGAGTACCTCTCCTCTTTGGCTTGGAGCGTTTCGCATCTCACCGCCTCTCTTTGGTGCAGCCTCGTTGCTCCTCTCCAGCTCATCTCTCATCTGGATCTCTCATCTCATCTTTCATCTGCTAAAGCAGTCCCTTGCAGTCGCTTTTATCACCTCCAGCGAAATCAAGCCGCCGACTCCGAGGGCACGCCTACCGGGTCACTCACCGCGGTGTTGATTGGCTGTTAGGGCTGGTTCACTCCTTCCCTCTTACGACGAGGTGGAGACACGCCTTTCTTCCCCAGCCTTACCTCGTGGCCAATGGTGGTTTGAAGAAAACCAGCCAAAATGCGGAAGACAATTGGAAGGGAGGCTTTGGGGAAATTGGAAGGGCCTACGCTTATTTTGTTTGATACAATGCAAAGTCAATCTAGTGGGAAAACACATACTTAGCCTACATGGAAATAAGGAAATACACTATTTAAAAGATATATCGTGACCTGCGTGTATATTTCATGCAATTAACTAGGACGCTGATTGCGACCATTATTTACATTACAGGGTGGTACCGTACGTTTGTAACGTTCACATTGTAACGTTTCCATTGTAACGTTTTCACATTCATTACACTTCTCCAAAATTGTTACACTTCTCAAAACCCGTTACACTTCTCAAAATCGTTACACTGCACCCCCCTTTCTTCAGGTCCGTCCTCGGACCTACTAGACTTTAACTTAGTGTGGCACGTAGGTGTAATTCCCTCTACAATTAACCTGACCCTGAGTGTGACAATTTTAAAACACAAATAAGTATGTCCCCCTATTGCATTGCATCCTGTCTAACAGACTCAAGCCCACAGCTAACCGAATTACGGGATTATTCTCAAACTATACATTTACGGTGGGGAGCATTATTTACAATGACGTGATTTCTTATTTACAACGCAACCCAGGACCTGTGTTTTTTTTTTTTTTTGTTTTTTTTTTAGGGAACAAGAGAAAGAAATTCCTGTTGGGAGGGAGGAGACAGCACGCATTGCATCGATGCACCAGTACCAATACCACCAAAGCACCCAAAAGCACCCAAACACCACAAAGCACCCAAAAGCACCATCCGGTGCGGTCACCATGGTTCATAATAAACACAACAAAACAACTGGTGGTGGTCTTCTCTTTCTCTGCTGGGCCGATGTTCTTCCCGACGTCTTCTGGCTTCATGCGGCCTATTTGGACATAATAAAAAGCACAACTTGTGTCCATTTTTATTTAGGGCCTCAGGGGCCAACTAAGGGTGGTCCACCTGTTTGGCATAGGTGCCACCTTACCGAGGTCCGCAAGCAAGATTCCCTGGCCACTATGGCCGGTTTCCAACAGAGGTGCCCTGCCCCAGAACCTGGGGTCCATCAAGTGGTACATGGCCGCAGAACAGCGGTCCATACAGTGGTACATCAACGCAATGCATGCTGGTTCTTGGAATCTCGGGCGCACAATGGCCACCTCACGCACGCTCCCATCGGCACCCAATGGCGCACAGGTCATGTGGGAGACAAAAGAAAGACAATTGAGCGAGGGGTAAGGTCACAAGGGTACACGTCAATAAGGCAATGCAAGGTGAAATGCGTACGGAGGCCGAAGTGAGAAAGCTCGTCCCTACCGTACGTCACCCCCCTGTCACCTACCCTACCCTTGTTCTCACCCCATATGTACAAAAATCTACACATTTACAAATTCGTCACTACGGTCACGTCTTCCCCATATTTCCCCTATACCAAATTCGTCTCCACAATCCCTTTACTTCAAAATTTGCCATCACCAATTCATCATCAATCCTCATAAGGAGGGAGAGATGGAATTACGCACAATGTCACACCCACGTCATGATGCGTCTCACAATCCAAACATTTGCATCATAAAAAAATAATCAAAACATGGCATGGTGTGGAGTACCTGTCACCTCAGGTGAGTGGATGCAGATGGTGCGAGGAGATCCTTCATCCTAACTATCCTCTAAATGACTTTAACACACTTTACACTACCCGGGGTCTTTCCCTGCCAATCCATTGGCCAACTTACACTATGGGTTCTAAAAACCAACTTCCCATTGACCAAACTGTGGTGCTTCTCAATTTGGGGTCTCACTCCCCCGATTCATCTCCCGGTGCTCTAGCACAATTTCTGGGCTGCGACGTGTACCTCTCCCAACAGGTCTACCCACCTGCACACCTCCACCACTGTAGTTGCCACCCGAGCTTACCTAGCTCCTCACCCTAACCTAACTAACTGGGGACAGCCCCTCTCCTGGCTCTGTCACCCCTTGGTGCCCTCTGGCACTGGGCTACCCGGGTCCGTCCTCCGGATCCTCGGGCCCCATCCACACAACTACTACCGGCTCCCAGAGCCCACCTGCGGCCTCACCTGGCCGACATCCTTACAGTGGTGGAGTGCCCAAACCAACTACACACACTAACAGGCTACACGCCCAGCCATTTCCACAACACCAACGCACCCATCCACATACCATTCTGTCACCCGCACCACAGATGCCAATATCCAACCACAATTTACCTGTACCCTCTACCTAACACTTACACTACCCGCCCCGGGTATCCGTGATGGGGGTCCACTCTTCCCCCATTCACACCTTCGCACCATCCACTCCACTCCACAATTTCCACCATACCCACTCCACGACCATCCATTGGCCAATACTCCATACCATTTATTCCATACACCTGTCCTCCATTCACCTGTCGTTGCACACCTGTGCAATCTCACCTGGTGCCACCTGCACCCTCCTCCTCTTTCTGGACCAGTTGGTCAACGCAACACACATCACCATCACTCACTCATACACTGCTCCACACACCTGTTCAGTTGCAAACCTGTGCAATCACACCTGTTCCATTCTCACCTGTTCAATCCTCACACACACGGCATCATCTCAGCTAACTTCTCCCCTCTGAAACTTGCGCTTCCCAGTCGTCCCTTTAAACTATTGCGCTCCCACGTCATTATAATCCACACTAATCTACCTGCGTCCCCACTACAGGTATCAGTCACTAACTAAACTTAACGTTACCTAATGTCAATCTCTTCTAGATCCCTATCATTATCCAAGCCCTCCCTGGCTCGGTTGTCATAGCCACCCCATAAACTATTGCGCATTTGCCCCCACTCTGTGAGGGATGGTGGATTTGCCATCCCACCACATCGGGGGTCTCTCACTATCAATTTTGTTCGTCCAGATTCCACAAGTCAAAAATTTTCTATTTACTGCCAATTCTATTCACTTTTCTAAATTTTGTATCAAATCACTACTATCACTATCACCATCACCCGTCTACTTATTAGGTCCTCTCGGTGCGCCAATTCACATCTACAGCCCGGCTTCGTACAGCCGAGCAATGAACGCGGGTTCTTTTGTGCCAGCGGCTGGATACGTCCCGCATTCGGGGCAGGGACGGAGGCTTACCCGGGCCGAGATCCCACGCATCACCTCGGCGTGGGGCCATCCAATGTCCCGATCTCGACCTGCCGGCACGTCTCAACAAAACGTGGTCGCCATAACGACCCTTCCTATCCAGCTGCCCGCTCCGCCTAGTGGAGCCCGGCCGCGGCCGTTCCAAGCGAGGCATAGCGTGGATCGCGTACGGCGGTTCTTTCGAAACCGCCGTGGTTCGGATCCCCGCTGATCCTCGCGGCACGCGAAGCTGCCCGACGCGCACCGAGGGCCTGATTCGGCTATAAGTCGTTCTAAACTCTACCCCGTCTAACGTCGATGCTTCACCTGGACGCTTACACCCCGCAGCCCGTTCCTTGCTCACACATCCAGCTGTGCCCATGCTCCTCGTACCTTTCCTTACACACCCAGGTACACCCATTCCACTCACAGCCTTGGTCACACACCTGACCACCGAACACTTTGGCACACATTCGTTGCTCGCACACCTCACCAATACACCGCTTCGCGCCCCCTCCTCGGTCACCTCCTCTGTGACAATCACAGGTGTGCTCTCATTCGCACACCCAACCACGTGCCTCACTACCAACTCAAATGTGCCTTCCCACACACGCTCTACCATTCCAGGTGTGCATCCTTCCATCCCAGGTGTACATCCTCGCTCACCTGTCACAACCAACTCACTCTCCTTGTCACTCTCAATACTCTCACCTCCATTCTTGACAGCGCACTCACCCTTACTTTCGACGGCACACTCTTTCCTCATGCACCCGTCCGTTACACACCTTTCTCGCGCACACCCTCCCGTTACATCCTCTGTAACACTCACCACAGGCGTACACTTCCTCGTTACATCCTCTGTAACACTCACCACAGGTGTACACTCTCTCATTACTTCCTCCGTAACACTCACTACAGGTGTACACTCTCTTGTTACTTCCTCCGTAACACTCACCACAGGTGTACACTCTCTCGTTACTTCCTCCGTAACACTCACCACAGACGTACACTTTCTCGTTACATCCTCTGTAACACTCACCACAGGTGTACACTCTCTCGTTACTTCCTCCGTAACACTCACCACACCGCGCTTCCATGTACCCCCTCGCACACGCGCTCCGACCGGCTCACTCCTGACGGCACACTCACTCCTCGGCGTGCACTTTTTCCTCACACACCCCATGGTCAGACATTCTCGCACACCTCTTTTTTCGCACACCTGACCTGTCACACGTTTCACCAACGGCCTTTCACGAACACCCGGATCCAAACCAATCCCCAAGCCGACTGAAGCTTTCCTCACATCATATACATTGCCACTCACCTCCGTACTTCGTCTCCGCACCTCCTTTGCCACCTGCAAACTCTTTATTTGGTTAGTGAGCATCACATCATGATTTGAACACAGACCTTGTACATATTCCATTACCTCTTCCTTTATCTCCCGCTTAGTTTCCCTCCGTCTCTTCTTAATTTCACTCACCTCTTCTCCCACTTCCTCTAATTTTTGTTTAACCTCTTTTATTTCTCGGTGCGTCCCCTCAAGTTCGTCCTCTAAGGCTACCGTGACCGTCTCTATGTGCATCCTCACCTGCCGGTCCTTTGTCTCCATTATCTCTGTCACCTCCTCCACCCTCATTGTCAGTTCCTCCCGTACCATCTGACATTGCCTCTGCGTCGCTATTAATTCGTTTTTAATTTCTTTTTGTGTCGCCTTTAACCCTCCTAGTACCGCAGTGTTCTTTTGAACCTGCTCCACTAACTTAGTTTGTCCCTCTGTCAGCTGCTCCACCTCCTCCGTCAGATCTTCTATTCCCCCTTGTAACTTAGCCGTATTATTTCTCACCTCTTTCTCTATACGCTTTTCGCCTCGCTTTACCTCCTCGCGTAGCCCCGAGACCTCCTCACTCACCCCTCGTCGTATTTCCTCCATCTGGTTCCCCATCTGTTCGATTTCCCGGGCGGATTGTTCCCCTATTTCCCGCAATTTGTCCTCCATCCTATTTTCTAACCCCATTAATCCATTTTTTACCCCCTCTAACTGATTCTCCTGGGCAGCCATTCTGTTTTCCACCCCCGTTAACCCATTCTTTACCTCTTTTATCCCGTTGTCTAACCCCTCAAAATTATTGTCTAACTTCCCAAATTTCTTGTCTAACTCCTCAAAATTATTGTCTAACTTCTCACCGGTACCCCTCGCTTCGTCCCTCATTACCCCCATTTGCCCCATAATTCTGCTTTCCATTTTTTCACTATCAGCCCTCCTTTGCTCACTCTGCAGGTTGAGGGACGCCTGCATTTGTACTATACTGTCGTTTTCTTTCTGCATTTCCACCATGAATTGGGTCATGAAGGCTTGCATTTGGGCCGCGCTCATTGGTTCCGCGACCGTGGCCCCCTCAACCACATTGCTATTTTTCTCCTCCTCCCTATCCTCCATATACATTTCCCCGAGGTCCTGGGTCGATTCCACCCTGTCTATTTCTCCCACCGACATCCGATCGCCTTGATTGTCCATGGCGCGATCTCAAAATTCGGGTTTTGCTTTATAAAACAAAATAAATTTCGGCAGCTCGTAATTTTGACCAAAAAATTTTTTTCTAGATGTTTTAAAAATTTGGTTCGGGACCCGAATTCCACTCCCAGACACCAATTGTTACTCTAATAGTACAATTGGTGTTCCAAAATTTGGGCCTAACAAATTTAGTCCCAGGTCCGAATCCAACTCCTCGACACCAATTGTTACAGACGCGGCTTTTAGATGTTATATTGACCGAGCGGTGGTGTATTTAACCGCGTCCGAACAGTTACTCCCCGATTAAAACCCGATTTCACCCGACGTTGACCAGATCGCCCCACGGATATTCAATCGGGAAATCTCTAAAGCGATCGCAAGAGAATGAAAAAGAAGAAGAAGAATACGGAGGAAGAACAGATTTATTATACACACACAAGCAAAGGATGGAAGAAACAGTGACACAGCGAATCCTTAACTTACACTATTCGTTTTTACTTAGCCCCAAGACAAACGAGCAGGACAGGATGTTCACACTTACTCAGGGGATAATGCAGGCAGGTAAGGACTAAGGCTTGAGATGGAGGCAAGGTCGGGAGGCCGCCGGTCGCAATTCCTCGCGGTTTTGGCGGGAAACCCTCCGTCGCGTATCCACTGCGGGAGACGCCACGCGCTGGTTCGGCACACCTGCTCCTCTTCTTGGGGCGGGGCCGTCTCCCTCCTTTCAGCGCGTCTCTCCAAAGCCGGTCTCCTTGCCGAGTACCTCTCCTCTTTGGCTTGGAGCGTTTCGCATCTCACCGCCTCTCTTTGGTGCAGCCTCGTTGCTCCTCTCCAGCTCATCTCTCATCTGGATCTCTCATCTCATCTTTCATCTGCTAAAGCAGTCCCTTGCAGTCACTTTTATCACCTCCAGCGAAATCAAGCCGCCGACTCCGAGGGCACGCCTACCGGGTCACTCACCGCGGTGTTGATTGGCTGTTAGGGCTGGTTCACTCCTTCCCTCTTACGACGAGGTGGAGACACGCCTTTCTTCCCCAGCCTTACCTCGTGGCCAATGGTGGTTTGAAGAAAACCAGCCAAAATGCGGAAGACAATTGGAAGGGAGGCTTTGGGGAAATTGGAAGGGCCTACGCTTATTTTGTTTGATACAATGCAAAGTCAATCTAGTGGGAAAACACATACTTAGCCTACATGGAAATAAGGAAATACACTATTTAAAAGATATATCGTGACCTGCGTGTATATTTCATGCAATTAACTAGGACGCTGATTGCGACCATTATTTACATTACAGGGTGGTACCGTACGTTTGTAACGTTCACATTGTAACGTTTCCATTGTAACGTTTTCACATTCATTACACTTCTCCAAAATTGTTACACTTCTCAAAACCCGTTACACTTCTCAAAATCGTTACAATATATATATATATATATATATGTATATATATATATATTGTTGCGGACCGCGGATTAGATGTTATTTACCGAACGGTTGGTATTACCACGACCGAACAGTTCCCCCGATTCTTCCCCAACTCACCCGATTCACCCAGACGTTGGCCAAATCGCGCTATGCCAAATCGATGATAGAAAGGACACGACGACTGGGAAAGAGGAAACGACGCAAGGGGTACAGTTCTCAAGACCTCCGGAGGAGGGTATAATTACAGTGGTGGAGAAAAGGGGAAGATTACAAGGCAGTGAGGTAAAGACACAGAAGAGATGGGCACTTAATTACCGTCTTATCTTATCCCAGACAGACCACAGACAAACGGAACAAGGCAGACTTACACAGGGATTGATGGCAGGAAGGGACAGGTAGGTCGATAGCACAAGGTGCACCTTGGCTCGGGGACAGGATAAAGCACGGTCCAGAAGATGCGGGGAGGCCTCACCGCTCCGAGGGGACGTCTTTCTTTCTTCAAGCTCAGCGCGCATCTGACGTCACCTCCCCCTCACTGCGCATGCTCAGCCGGGAGTGACACGCCCTCGGCTGGTTGGTTCCGCCCCACTGGGGCCGGTCCGCCGCTTCCATTGGGTGCGGGGGTTACCGGGCTCCGCCCTTGACGAGGAGCTGACAGGGAGCCCTTATTTGGTAACCCCGTCGAGCACATGTTTGATGGCGGCTCGTTGGGAAGGCCTGGTGCCCTCCCAACACCCCCTACCAACCAAGCCGGAGTGAGGACGCGCACTTCCTGCGCTCGTTGTTGTTGTTGTTGTTGTTGTTGTTGTTGTTGTTGAACTGTGAGGAAGAGCTGCGGGGAGGTATTGGGAGGTCCTAAACTTCCTAACGGTGCCATACAATCACATTCTGGTGCAACGAAGGGTCAGAATTAATGGAAACGAGTCCTTAACTGACATAGACTAAGAATAACTAGCAAGATGTCCTATAGTTGTCTTACATGAGATGCGGTGAACCTGGGCACGACATTTAATGGGGGAAATAGGGGGAGGTCGGGTCTACAGAGTGTTGTTTACAGAAAATGGGACTGGGGGATTGGGGATAGTTGGGAAGTATTGAGGAAATAGGGGAATATTTACAAGCGGATATGGATGGATGCAAATCCCATATCCGCAACACTGCACCCTTCTCTACCTCGGGGCGGCCCGACCCGATAAATTTTTACCTACTTTAGTGTGGCACTCAGATGTAGTTCCCTCTACTATTAACTCAACCCTGAGTGCGACAGTTTTACAGATGTTCACAAATGAGTAAATATGTCCCCCTGCGACGTTGCACCCTTCTCCTAACAGAAACACACCCACAGGATAACCGAATCGCGGAAAGCATCCTCAAAATAAACATACAGCCGGTAGGGAGCATTATTTATACAACACTGATATTTACACTACGATCCAGGACCTGTTCTTTGAGGAACACATGCAGATGTTATGCATAGGGAGAGCACGCATGCCAGCATCGATACACCAACCCACGAGTGCCCTGTGGCCCTACAGCCTTTAATAATGTGCAGAGCACCCCGTCCAAGCACCAAAAGCACCACCCCATTACGCACAGTCAGCACCATCCGGTGCACCAATAAAGTGTTCATAAAAATGCACAATTAAGTGTCCATGGTCACCGGTGGTGTCGCAGCCGGCCGATGTTCTGCCGCTGGTCTTGCCTTCATGGAGTGCACTTGGCCTTCTGGCTTCTTTAGAAATAAAGAAAGGCGCCAACCGCGTCCATTTCTGAATTGTGGCCGTCAGGGGGGCCAACTAAAAGTGGTTCACCTGTATGGCATAGGTGCCACGTTGACCCAGAGGTCCATCCACGGGTGGTGCTTGACCGCAATAGAACTGCGGTCCATTGTGGGCGGCCACAAAAATTGCGGTCCATATGGTGTATCGATCCAGGCAGCAAGCAGCGGAAGTACAGGCCCACAACTGCGGAGCCAGCACCTCTCTCTCCTCTCTCTCTGCCCCAAAGCCAGATCCTCGGAGGTGGGAGACAAAAGAAGACAAGTGAGTAAGGTGGTAAGGGCTCAAAAGTGCACGCAATACAAGGTAATGCACACTGGGGGCACATGGGAACCAGGTGAGACAGGTACGTTCCTACCGTACGCCCCCCCCCCCCCACCAGGTAACCTACATTGCCCCTCCCTTACCCCTTACTGTATCCACAAAACATAACACTACCCATAAACATCTACTTTACACATCAACAACGTCCCTACTGTCTTCCCCGTTCCTCCCATAAACCAAATTCGTCTTCTCTCCCTCCTAACCAATCAAATTTGCCATTTCCAACTCTCATCAAAATCTGCCATCTCCAACTCAACATCAAAATCTGCCATCACCAATTCATCATCAGTCCCTCCTAAGGAGGGAGAGATGGAATCACCCCAATGTCTCATCCACGTCGTGATGCGTCTCACAAATCCAAACAGCAATTCTCCTTTCCTGCAACACAAAACAAAGAAAACACAGGTGTGGAGTCATCAGCATCACCTCAGGTAAGTGGCTGCGTATGGTGCGACAGGTTCATCAATCCTAACTATTTCCTAAATGACTTTAACAACTTTACATTACCCGGGGTCTTTCCCTGCCAATCCATTGGCCAACTTACACTATGGGTTCTAAAAACCAATTCCCATTGACCAAACTGTGGTGCTTCTCAATTTGGGGTCTCACTCCCCCGATTCATCTCCCGGTGCCCTTGCACAATTTCTGGGCTGCGACGTGTAGCTCTCCCAGCAGGTCTACCCACCTGCACACCTCCACCACTGCAGTTGCCACCCGAGCTTACCTAGCTCCTCACCCTAACCTAACTAACTGGGGAAGGCCCCTCCTGGCTCTGTCACCCCTCGGTGCCCTCTGGCACTGGGCTACCCGGGTCCGTCCTCCGGATCCTCGGGCCCCATCCACAACTACTACTACCGGCTCCCAGAGCCCACCTGCGGCCTCACCTGGCCGACATCCTCACAGTGGTGGAGTGCCCAAACCAACTACACACACTAACAGGCTACACGCCCAGCCATTTCCACAACACTAATGCACCCATCCAAATACCATTCTTTCACCTCGCACCACAGATGCCAATATCCAACCACAATTTACCTATACCCTCTACCTAACACTTACACTACCCGCCCCGGGTACTCGTGAAAGGGGTCCACTCTTCCCCCATCCACACCTTCGCACCATGCACACCACTCCATACCACTTACTCCAACTCTCTCCACACCACTCATTCTCTGCTCCATATATTTCACACACCTGTACTTGCACACCTGTGCTCTCATACTTGGTGCCGCCTGCACCCTTCTCTCCCCCAAGCACATTCGCGCTGATCCACAACACTCACTACTCACCATGACACTCATCCGCAATGCTCTCTCATTCATCACTTGTACACTCACACACACCTCGGAGCATTGCCTCACCGATGCCTCATTTGAAGCTGCTCACCAGCACTTCCATTCACACTGCATCATCTGCTCTGTCTACTCCCTTCTAAAACTCGCGCTCCTCCGTCTTCCCTTACACTCAGCGCTCCCACGTCATTATCAAACACTAAGCTACTACGTCCCCACTACAGGTACCAAGTCTCCGACTTAAATCTTGTCACCTATTGTCACCTCTAGTCCCTATCAATATAACCAAGCCCTCCCTGGCTCGGTTGTCATAGCCACCCCATAAACTATAGCGCATTTGCCCTCCCATCATGGGAAGGGTGGCAGGGATGCCACCCTTACCCACCGTCATACGGCGCGAGTGGGACCTTGTGGGACCACCTCGTATGTGAGTCGTTGCCCGCCTGCCGGACCCCGTGCGTCGCCCCTTGCGGGGTCAGCGCGGGGCCGAACCGGCCGGGCCCCCACAGTACATTACCCCCAAGGGGCTCCCGTGCCTCCCCTGTCCCTCTAAAAACTACCCCTGTTGGTGTCGATGCATGGGTCACGCTTCCGCAACCTGCTACCCATTCCATACCACCACAACCTTGCTCACTCACACCTCGCACCTCTCCCATCACCGGACCCTCTCGCTCGCACCCTCGTTCCATACACTCCGGACCAGCCATACACCTCACTCTTGGCCTCTCACGAACATCCGGGTCCATCTCGACCCCCAAGCTTATTAAATCACCTGGCGCATCACACGCACGACCATATTGGTCACCACTTACACCGGGTCCTCTTTCTCTTCGCTTCACCTCCATCACCTGCGAATCCCTCATCCGGTTGATGAGCACATCATCACGATCCGAACACAGACTTTGGACCAATTCTTTTACTTCCTCTTTTATCTCTTTCTTATCCTCTCTCCGTCGCTTCTTAATTTCGCTCACCCCTTCTTCCACTTCTTCTAATTTCTGCTTCACCTCCTTCATCTCCTCGTGCGCCCCCTTAAGTTCTTCCTCTAACTCCACCTTATTTTTTTCTATGTGCTCCCGCACCTCCCGCTCTTTAACCTCCATCACCTCTACCACCTTGTTCATTTTCCTCGTCAGGTCCTCATGTACCGTCTGACACTCTTTTTTAATTACCCCTACGTCCTTTTTCATCTCCTTCTGTGTTGATTTTAAACCCTCTATTACCGCTGTGTTCTTCTTTACCTGGTCCCCCAACTCCTTTTGTCCCACTGTCAGCTGTTCTACTCCCAGCGTCAACTCCTCTATACCACCTTGCAATTTTACAGTCCCCTTTCTCACCTCCTTCCCCATGCGCTCCTTACAGTGCCTCACCTCCTCGCGCACTCCTCCGACCTCCTCACTCACACCTCTTCTGATCTCCTCTCCCATCACTTGCATCTCCTGCCCAGATGCCGCCCTCATCTGCTCCATTTCCTCCCTGTGAGCATCCAATTTAGTTTCTACCCCCATTCTGACCCCCTCTATCTGCTGCCCCATTTGTTTAACTTCCCTTTCCGCTTGGTCCCTCATGTCCCTCAATTTGCCTTCCATACTGTTTTCTAACCCCTCTAACCCCTTTTTCATCCCTTCCATTTGATTCTCTTGAGCGGCCATTCTGTTTTCTACCCCCTTTAACCCATGTTTCACCCCTTCTATCCCATTGTCTAACCCCTCTAATTTAGCTTCTAGCCGTTCCCCCATTTCTCCCATTTTGCCCCCCATTTCGCTCCCCAATCGCTCACTATCAGCCCTCGCTCCGTCCCTCATTACTCCCATCATTCTGCTTTCCATTTCTTCGCCATTCTTGTCCATAAGGGCCTTCATTTGTATTAAAAAAAGGTTCAAATCCACCAGCGGCGTTGCTACGGTCGCGGGCGCGGTCGCCGTAGCCATCTGCGAGGCGCCATTTTGCGCGCCCGTAACCTCGTGCGCGAGGACGCCATTTTGCGAACCTGCTGCCCTCACTGCTTCGCTCTCCTCATGTCCCTCAATTTGGTCCTGGATCGACCCTGCCTCACTCTCCTCTACCGGAACCCAGCCGTCTTGATCTCCCAAAGCGCGACTTTCAGAATTCGGGTTTTTTTGTAAAACAAAATCAAATTTCGGTGACTTGTAATTTTGAGCGCGTTAAGCACGCTTCGGGTCCGTATCTCACTCCCAGACACCAATTGTTGCGGACCGCGGATTAGATGTTATTTACCGAGCGATTGGTATTACCGCGACCGAACAGTTCCCCCGATTCTTCCCCAACTCACCCGATTCACCCAGACGTTGGCCAAATCGCGCTATGCCAAATCAATGATAGAAAGGACACGACGACTGGGAAAGAGGAAACGACGCAAGGGGTACAGTTCTCAAGACCTCCGGAGGAGGGTATAATTACAGTGGTGGAGAAAAGGGGTAGATTACAAGGCAGTGAGGTAAAGACACAGAAGAGATGGGCACTTAATTACCGTCTTATCTTAGCCCAGACAGACCACAGACAAACAGAACAAGGCAGACTTACACAGGGATTGATGGCAGGAAGGGACAGGTAGGTCGATAGCACAAGGTGCACCTTGGCTCGGGGACAGGATAAAGCACGGTCCAGAAGATGCGGGGAGGCCTCACGGCGCTCCGAGGGGACGTCTTTCTTTCTTCAAGCTCAGCGCGCATCTGACTTCACCTCCCCCTCACTGCGCATGCTCAGCCGTGAGTGACACGCCCTCGGCTGGTTGGTTCCGCCCCACTGGGGCCGGTCCGCCGCTTCCATTGGGTGCGGGGGTTACCGGGCTCCGCCCTTGACGAGGAGCTGACAGGGAGCCCCTATTTGGTAACCCCGTCGAGCACATGTTTGATGGCGGCTCGTTGGGAAGGCCTGGTGCCCTCCCAACACCCCCCTACCAACCAAGCCGGAGTGAGGACGCGCACATCCTGCGCTCGTTGTTGTTGTTGTTGTTGTTGAACTGTGAGGAAGAGCTGCGGGGAGGTATTGGGAGGTCCTAAACTTCCTAACGGTGCCATACAATCACATTCTGGTGCAACGAAGGGTCAGAATTAATGGAAACGAGTCCTTAACTGACATAGACTAAGAATAACTAGCAAGATGTCCTATAGTTGTCTTACATGAGATGCGGTGAACCTGGGCACGACATTTAATGGGGGAAATAGGGGGAGGTCGCGTCTACAGAGTGTTGTTTACAGAAAATGGGACTAGGGAATGGGGGATTGGGGATAGTTGGGAAGTATTGAGGAAATAGGGGAATATTTACAAGCGGATATGGATGGATGCAAATCCCATATCCGCAACAATATATATATGATTATATATTTATACTATATATTCAAATATATATTTATATACATATATACACACAATTTCAAAACACACCTGGTCACAAGTGTGCCTCACTGACCAGGTCCTCAGTCGAGGTCCTCAGCATCATCCCGTTTCGGCCCTTCAACCTTGATACGATCAGCCAAGGTGGGCCAGCACTCAGCAGGGGCACATACACCTCCACATGCAGCTACACCTGGATGCGTACATACCTCCAGCCAGTGAGAACACAGACTACAACAACAAAACCGCCTCCACTCCCAGAATCCACAGCCCCTCATCCACTCACTCACACAGCAAAAAAAAAAAATCACACCTAACCAACTGACCACCTTCCCTTACAACATGCACCACTCCAACAAAAGCACACCCACTCCTGCAACATACACACACACACACACAAACAAACACACACACACACACACACCATTCACATCTCCATTTCTCTTCCATGCTCAGTCACTACCCCTTTAGGCTGAAATGAACCACCACCCACAACCTCAACCTACACCGTTCAAGATGACATGAAACTCGCCAACCCTTCTCCCGACACTCTGCCTCGTGCACCTCCTCCATGTTCTCTTCCCAAGGTACAGACAATTCCCCTAAGATGACCTGTCTTGTTGCACCTGACCAGGTGACAATGTCAGGCTGCAACCTTGTCACACAGATCTTCTCTGGGAATATCAATTGTGGCTTTAGGTCTGCCACCACCTGCCAATCACAAGCATCTGACAGCCCTCTTGCTTTGCACCTCCCCCTCTTTCCACCTCTTACCACTTCGCACTCTTTGGCAAACAACTCCTCTCCCCCATCGGTCTCCTTCTCCACTCTTCTCTCTCTCTTGATCTCAGCACCTCTTGTTGCACCATCTGCACTACTACCGCCAGCACCTGATCATGCCGCCACTTGTATCTTCTTGCTGCCAATGCTACTGTGTATGCCCCCAGTGCATGCTGCATCGTTCCCAAACCTCCACACAAAGAACAACTCTCCTCCTGCAACAACCCCCACAATCTCAAGTTTACTGGTGATGGAAGCACATCCTTCGTTGCCCACTACAGGAAACTCAACAATATTGGCTCCATCCTCCAAATCTCTTGCCACTTCAATGTCGTCACCTGCACACCTGCCCACTGTGGCCAAGCACCTTGCTGTGCCTGTCTGACTGCTTTCACATATCTCCCCTCCTCCTCCTTTCTTCTCACCCCCCTCTCAACCATCTTCCTCCTCTCTTTCACACATGCCTTTCCCCATCGCTCATGCTTCATCCACCCCAAGCCATGATTCCCGTGCTGTACAATCCCCATGATCTCCTCCTGAGGCAACCGCTCATCCATCTCATCCACCTCAGTTCGTGCATTCCATTTCCGACTTTCCTTCTTCTCTGGGAGAGCATTCTTTACCACTGAATCACTCGAATCCCGCAACATCATGAACTCCCGCACCCTCACCACCCTCACCACCTTAAACTCCTCGGTTAATAATGTCAAGGGAAACCAGAGTTTATTTATATATTATAAATATATATATATATATATATATATATATATATATTTGTCGGGGTAAGTGTATACCTGTGAACATACAAGGATGTTCGTGTGCTAAATAGTTGTAGGGATTAATATAAGACCCCTGTGTGTTAGACCTGGTGATCAAACCTGTGTCCCTTATGGCAACGCATTCTCATATAAACACTTAGATAGGTCCTTAGTGCACACATTAATTAGTTCCCCTCCCTTACAACAATGACCGTGGAAGGAAACGGGCAGGAAGCCAGATTGGGGCACCGCCGCATGGGCCGCAGCCAGCTACACCTCCAGCTAGCCGAGCACGAGCCTCGTGGCAGGCTATAACCACGCCCAAGGAACGTGTGATTGGTTGCAGCAGAAGGCGTGAACCTTCAGCCAATCAGCGTAGAAGGCGCCAAACCACGACTTAGAAGGAGGTTGTTGATTGGAGGGAAGGCACGAGAACGTTCTGGAAGACTAAAGTACGAGGCTCTGATTGGGAACGCGTGAGATTGACGTCACACGCGAGGTGACAAAAGGACTGGCTGGACGACTTGTCTCTTGGGTTCTTCCATTTTCCCTCTCTGTGCATTCCTGGCATTATTCATACTCTCTCCTCTCGCGGTGCTTGAAGCTCGTTATTTTCGCCTCTGCGCCGGTGGTCGTTGGATCGTCATCTTCGGAGCTTGGAGCGGTGCTCGGTCCTTCACGGTGCTTGTGGTGCGGAAGCGAGGCTCGGTGCTGTGAACGGGCGGGACCTCAAGTGCGAACGGCGAGGAGATTGGAGCAGATCGGGTCGCTCGGGGCCTGCTTGGAGCGCGCGAGCGAGGCGGACTGAGGGAGCCGCGTTGGACGACGGACACACAGACTACTGACAGATAAGGCCACACCCCACATTTCATAAGTACACGACAATTTATTTTATTAATTCATTTTCCGTTGTTCGTTTCTGAAGTGAGGTGTGCGGGATCCCGATTTAGGACCTTTATTTATCATTGCGTTTCCCTGTCCCGACCTTTATTTAAAATAAACCCATGTATTATTTTCTTTTCCCTTCAAATCTTGTGTTGTTTGAGTTAATCCCCTGCAGGATCGGAGCTGCAGTCGGATCGCTATGGGTAAGCACTTCCGCCTCTTCTTCTTCTTCATTCTTCTGCGCGTTCTCTTATAGTCAAATCCGTATTTGGTCGTCGCCTCCATTAAAGCCATTTGGTCATCTGCGAGCCCTGGTATTAACCGAAGGCATCGCGCGACAATATATCTATATATATATATATATACGTATATATATATATATATAAATATAGATATATATATATATATATATATATATATATATATATATATATATATATATATATATATATATATATATATATATATATATACATACACACACACACACACACACAGTCGTGTGAAAAAGTAAGTACACCAAGTACAGTGTACACCTTCAGTCCTAGTACAGTGTACACCCCATGTGAAGTTTTGACTTTTTCAACATACCGTATTTTCCGGTGTATCAACCGCACCCATTTATCAGCCGCACCACCGATTTTCGACTTTAAAAGAAAAAAAAAATTTTTTTTCGAGGGAAAAAAAAAAAATCAGGAAAATTTAAAAAAGAGAAGAGAATAAATAAATAAAATGGAAAGCGAAATATGATGAAAGGAAAGAGAAACTGAAGACAGAGAAAGAGTGAAAATACATGAAATGAGTTGAAAGAGAATTTTTAAAACATTATAATTATTCTTTCTTGCCAATGTGGGGCCCTGAAAAGGGCCGTTGGGTTTTGGCTCTTGCCAATGTGGGGCCCTGAAATGGGCCGTTGGGTTTCGTCTCTAAAATCCAAAGAAGTCCTCGTCATCCGTTTCTTCAGTCCAATCCGAGTCGGGGTAGGCGAGATCCTCGTCGTCGTTATCCTCTTCTCCATCGTCGGAAAAGGGCCGTTGGGTTTAGGCTCTAAAATCCGAAGAAGTCCTCGTCATCTGTTTCTTCAGGGAAGACATTACGAAGATCATCATCCGAGTCTGGGTTGGCGAGATCATCGTCGTCGTTATCCTCTTCTCCATCGTCGGTCACTGCTACTTCATCCTCCCAGATGATGTCATCTTGAGTGCCATCAAGGGCATTAGATATGCAGCACTTGAGGAGGCCCGCTTGATGATGGCTGCCGGCAACTCCTCCCAGACCTTCAGTATCCAGCTACAGATCGTCGGGAGGTCCACCTTCCTCATCCTCCCAGTCTTGGTGAAGGCAACTTCACCCATTTTACGTTGGCCATTCATAGCGGCTTTTGTGTGAGATTTTTCCCGCTGAAATCTGTGTTGATTCGTGATAGAATCAGCTTGAAATGCCTATTGTGATCGCATAAATAGCCCGTGAGGGCTCTTCCAAGACGGTGAAGGGCTGGTTTGCGTGCAATATCGAGTTGGATGTTACAATCTCGGACTTCTACGCAGAGTTCTCAGACGGCAAGTATGATGGGGATAGGGAGCCATTGCCTGACGATACACGCGGTACTTTTGTCAAAGTATTCGCCGGCCCCAGTAAAACTGACATGACGAAAGTTTCACCAGCTTGCAAAGTTTCTGATGTGACAAAGACTCTTGGCTCATTTCTCAAATTTGTGTTGGCAGCAGGCACGGCCACGGATCATAGGATGGAACCCGATGAATGAAGAAATAAAATCATTTTGAGGAGAAAGGAGTCTTTATTTCATATTTTTCCATGTCAACAAAACTCAATGGAAAGTAGGAAGAAAAAAAAAAAAAAAAAAAAAATAACCTCCCATCCTACCCGAACTTTTGAGAAAAAAGGACGCTCAACAACTTTTTATTTTTATGTGGCCTTACCGCGGCGTTGGTTAGACAATAGGTACATCATAATGTCCCATGCAAAACATCCTGTTTACCATGTTGACGCTTTTGTTTTGTGACTTAATCCTGTCTTTATTTAGCACACTCTATTCACTATGTGACCTGTCATTCAAAGAGGACTAGTGAAAGTACACATTTTCACAAACACGCATAGAAAAATCAAATATTACAAACTTCAAACTTTCTTGTATTTTGACTGGCAGCAGTAATCGGCGTTGAACCTACCTTAGTAACGTAATTGACGATCATTCATCATTGTATCCCCGCAACCCCAAAGTAATATAAAGATTACGTCCTGTTGATATGACAGTTTTTCAATGCACAAATTTTTCTGTTACTGTGTATCAACCGCACCCCCTTTTTTAGGGTTTTCCCGTCGGTAAAAAACCGCGGTTGATACACCGGAAAATACGGTATTTCAACATACAGCTATTTGATCTTCATTTCAACAATATTGACAGATAAAGGTGATATAATATAACAAATATCATGAAACATTTACATTTTGTAGTCCATTGTATAATTTTAAAAAACATAAATGCAAATTTTGCATGTGGAAAAAGTAAGTACACCCTTGGCTCTAATAGGTGGTATTGTCCCCTTTAGCAGAAACAACCTCAAGTAGGCGTTTCTTATAACTGTCTACCAGTCTCTGACATCGACTGGGAGAAATTTTTGCCCACTCCTCCATGCAGAATTCTTTCAGCTGTGCGATGTTTGAGGGGTTTCTTGCATGCACAGCTCGTTTCAAATCCCCCCACAACATCTCGATGGGATTTAGATCTCGGCTTTGACTTGGCCATTCCAGAACCCTCCATTTCTTTCTTTTCAGCCATTCCTTGGTGGATTTGCTGGTATGTTTAGGGTCATTGTCATGTTGCAAGGCCCACCTTCGGTTGAGCTTCAACTTTCCGACAGATGGCCTCACATTATCCTCAAGCACCCTCTGGTACAATGAAGAATTCATAGTGGATTCTATGATGGTGAGCTGCCCAGGCCCTGATGCAGCAAAGCTGCCCCAAACCATAATATTTCCACCACCATGCTTTACAGTTGGTATCAGGTGCTTGTGGTCAAATGCTGTCTTTCGTTTTCGCCAAACATGTCTTCTGGTACTGTGGCCAAATAGCTTTACCTTTGACTCATCTGTCCAGAGCACATTGTTCCAGAAGTGCTGGTCTTTGCCTTGGTGTTCATTGGCAAACTTTAGTCTTGCCCTGATGTTCTTTCTGGACAGCAAATGTTTCCTCCTGGCACACCTATCTAGATCAAATTTGTGCAGCCTCTTTCTCATTGTAGACTCATGCACTTTGACATCAACAGTGGCAAAAGCTACCTGTAGGTCCCGTTATGACATTCTGGGGTTCTTAGAGACTTCTTTCAGCATCTTGTGGTCTGCTCTTGGGCTGAACTTGCTGGGGGGGGCCTGGCCTGAACAAGTTGGCAGTTGTTTGGAATCTTCTCCACTTGTAGATGATCTTCCGGACAGTCGAATGATTGATTTCAAATTGTTTGGAGATCTTTTTAAATCCCTTCCCAGACTCGTAGGCATCTATAACCTTCTTTCTGAAGGCCGCAGAGAACTCTTTTGATCTAGGCATGGTGACGCCGCACACTTCAACAACAAAGAGCAAACCAAACGAAATGTCTGAGGTTTAAATAAGGCAGGTTCCTCCAAGATCCTCTCTAACGATGTTCTAATCATTTGCACCTGAGCTGGTGCACCTGATTCAAATTTTATGTATTTGAAGTAGTGATAAATGTAGGGGTGCACTTACTTTTTCCACATGCGAAATTTGCATTTATGTCTATTTAAATTATACAATGGACTACAAAATGTAAATGTTTCATGATATTTGTTATATTATATCACCTTTATCTATCAATATTGTTGAAATGAAGATCAAATAGCTGTA
>NC_136262.1:181082229-181112229 GCF_964187855.1 Myxine glutinosa
TTTTATTCATATTTACCTCAGCGCATTTCAGCGAAGTACCGCTAATCTCAGCCAGTGCTTGAACAGCTCGCGCTGATTCGCTCAGAGCGATCATGTGATGTTCCATCCCGTCACACGTTTGCACGTAATTCAGGGCGAAAAGCGATTGCGTTTTTTCACCTTTATGCGATCGTGTTTTTGTGTCGATTTTGTGCGATATGAATTACATTTTAATTCATATTTCGTGTTTACGAATTCGAATACAAAGGATTTCCCCTTTCCCCTTTCGATTTCGAATACGAATCGAATACGAGCTTGAGTCGAGAGGGCGAATGTGCGGGTTGGGAATGTACGGGTCTCCCTTCCCCGCCCGGCAACGCCGGTACTGGAGGGCGTGGGTCACAGGATCGGTGAGTCTCCAAAAGCCGCTTCGTGCTCTTGCGAAGATGCAGGACGATGTCGCGATTGTTGTGCTGCTCTCACGACCATGAGAACTGCAACGTCATTGTTGACTGACCCTCCCCTTCCTCCCCCTTCCCTCCCCCTTCCCCTCCCCTCCCCCTTCCCCTCCCCCATCCTCCTCCCCTCCCTTCCCCCTCCGTCCTCCCCCTCCCTCCCCCCTCCACCCTACCCCTTCCCCTTCTCCCCTCCCCCCTCCCCTCCCCTCCCCCTCCCCCCTCCCCCTCCCTTTCCCCCTCCCCCTCCATTTTCCCCTCCCCCTCCCCTTTCCCCTTCCCCTCCCCCTCCCCTTTTCCCCTCCCCCTCCCTTTTCCCCTCCCCCCTCCCCTTTCCCCCTTCCCTTCCCCTCGCCCCTCCCCTCCCCCCCTCCCCCCCTCCCCCCTCCCTCCTCGCCCTCCCCCTCCCTCACCCTCCCATCCCTCACCCTCCCATCCCTCACCCTCCCCCCTCCCCTCTCCCCCTCCCTTTTCCACTCCCCCCCTCCCTTTTCCACTCCCCCTCCCCCTTCCCCTCCCCTCTCCCCTGCCCCTCCCCCTCACCCCTCCCACCCCCTCACCCTCCCATCCCTCACCCTCCCCCCCTCCCCCCTCCCCCCTCCCATGCCTCCCATCCCTCACCCACACCCTCCCCATCCCCCCTCTTCTCCCCTCCCCCTCTTCTCCCCCCCCCCCCCCTCTTCTCCCCTCCCCCCCGTTCCCCTCCCCTCCCCCGCCCGGCAATGCCGGGTACTTCTGCTAGTATATATATATATATAGTATATATATATATATATATAGTATATATATATATATATATATAACACAGTTTGTGTGTGTGTTACCTATAGACTCCTAAACAGAGAGGCTCACATACTTGATTTTTGGCATAGACATGGCCATTGGGCCTGGGAAGGAAATGGCCCACCTAACAAATGACTCGATGAACGAGATCTTAACGTAGCGCATTTCAGCGAGGAACATTATACACTGAATCTCAGCCTGTGCCAGAGCAGCTCGCTAATTCGCTCAGAGCGATCACGTGATGTTCCATCCTCGCCGCCAGACGCGCTCACGTGCTTGATTTTTGACATAGACATGGCCATTGGGCCCGGGAAGGACAGCGCCGACCTAAAAATGACCTCCGATGACGAGATCCATATTTCGTAATCATATTTAACTTTGCACATTTCAGCGAGGAACATTATACACTGAATCTCAGCCTGTGCCAGAGCAGCTCGCTGATTCGCTCAGAGCGATCACGTGATGTTCCATCCTCGACGCCAGACTCGCTCACGTCCCTCCCTCCCCCGTCCCGCCCTCCCCCCCCCCCTCCTCTCCTTCCTGCCCTCCCCTCCCGTCCCCTCCCCCCCCCCCCCTTCCTCCCATTCCCCCCTCCCCTCCCCTCCCGTCCCCTTCCCCCCCTCCCTCCACTTCCCCCCTCCCCTCCCATCTCTCCCCCCCTCCCTTCCCTCCCCTCCCCTCCCCTTCCCCTTTCCCTCCATCCCCTTCCCCCCCCTCCCCTCCCCTCCCCTTCCACCCTCCTTCCCTCCTCCCCCTCCCCTTCCCCCTCCTCCCCTCCCCTTCCCCCCCTCCCCCTCCCGTCCCCTTCCCCCCCCCCTCCCCTCCCGTCCCCTTCCCTTCCCTCCCCTCCCCTCCCCTCCCTCCCCTCCCCACCTCTCCCCTCCCTCCCTCCCCTCCCACCTCTCCCCTTCCTTCCCCTCCCCTCCCCACCCATCCCTTACCCCTCCCCTCCCCTTCCCACCCCTCCCCTACCCCACCCCTCCTCCCCCGCCCGGCAACGCCGGGTACTTCTGCTAGTATATATATATATGTATATATATACAGTATATATATTATATATATATATATATATATATATATATATATATATATATATATATATATATATATTTCATATATATATATATATATATATATATATATATATATATATTCATATATATATATATTATAATATATATATATATATATATATATTATATATATATATATATATATATATATACATACAGGGTGAGTCAAAAGTAGTGCCCAATTTCTGTTTATATATATATATATATATATATTTCTGTCAGTTGATTGTTTGTTTGACATTTGTATTACAGTGTACAAGAAGGTATAAATAAATGAATGACATGTTTATCTAACCATTTATTCAGGGGGAAATTATTACGGAAGTGTACCAAGCTGTTTTACTTGCAGTTTTCAAAGTGCCCTCCCTCGTGATCGATGCACAATTGCAGCCGAGCAGGCGCAGAGTGGCACACACGCTTGCAGAGTTCGATATCAATTTCTTCAAACTTTGCAGTGATTTGAGCCTTCAATTCCTGAATGGTATGAGGCTTTTCACAATAAACAAGGTCTTTCATGAGCCCCCAAAGAAAGAGATCTGGAGGTGTAAGGTCTGGGGAGCGTGCCCGGCCACTCGATCGGACCGCGGCAGCCGATCCACTTTCCGGGAAAGTTTTCATCAAGCCACTGACGAACATGACGTCCATAATGAGGTGGAGCTCCATCTTGCTGGAAATAACAGTCCTGATCTTGTACCCTGGGCCAAAAGAAGGTTTGCAGCATATCCAGGTAAATTTCTGCAGTGACAGATCCTCAAAGAAAAAGGGTCCAATTATCCCTAATGGAGATATGGCTGCCCAAACTGTCACGCCAGGTAAATTTACCTCCTTCTCAACTGTCACTCTTGAGTTCTCCGCAGCCCAGTAGACACAATTGTGTCTGTTAATTGTGCCTTTAACCTTAAAACATGCCTCATCTGACCACCAGATGTTGTCTAGCATTGTGTCCTCTTCGTCAAGTTTAGTAAGAACTCTTCGCAAAATTGAAGACGGCGGTCGTCATCTCCATCATGAAGGGCATGCAGTAAGCGTGGAATGTAAGGTTTCCAGTTTTTCTGGTGAAGTATACGGATAACACTTGATTGGCTCACTTCCAACTCTGCAGATAAACGGCGAGTTGACTTTTGCGGACTTTGTTCCAGTCTCCTGATAGCTTCTTCAGCCTTAGCTACATTCGTTGCCGTTTTCGGATGACCGGACTTCTTTGCAGTGGCTACCGACCCTGTTGCTTCAAATTTCTCGACAATCAATCGTATGTTTCTTCCCTGGGGTGGGTTAATATCGAATTCCTGTGCCAAACGGCGTGCCGCCATCGTTGGTTGTTCATTACATTTGTAGTAATGTTTCACGGCCGCAATGCGTTGATTCATTGAAAGGTAATTCATGGTTCAATTTGGTGTAAATTCAGTAACTTTCCAAATAAGCTGCAAAAAAAATAATAATAATAATAAACGAAGAAAATTAATAATCTGCAAGACAATTATTAACATGACATCCCAGAAAGAATCTGACAGCCGAAAAAACAGAAATCGGGCGCGGGTGCTACTTTTGATTCACCCTGTGTATGTATATATATATATATATATATATATATATATATATAATATATATATATATATATATATATATATATATATATATATATATATATATATTTATATATTTATATATATATTTATATATTTATATATATATTTATGTATATATTTATTTATTTATATATATATATATATATATATATATATATATAATATATATATATATATGTATATATATATATACATATATATATATATATATATATGTATATATATATACATATATATATATATATATATATATATATATACTATATATATATATATATATATATATATATATATAATATATATATATATACATATATATATGATATCTGCTGATTAACATTGCCTTAAATGAGCATCTGAGTCTGCAGTTCAACATAACCAGTGTCGGTCATCCTTTTCAGCGCATCTGGTGCTGGACTGGAGATATTTCCATGTTTTTTTACTCTCCCACCTCCTTTACTCGCACCCCACCTTCCCCCTCCCCTTTCCTCCTGTGTCACATTACATCTGCAGTATTTACTTTAAAAGTCAAAACAGCGAGGGTGTGGAGGAGATGATGAATTTGACAGAAGATGATGAGGATATATTGAGTGAGAGGAGAGCGGAAAAGAGAATTAGAAATGTAAGATAAAAGGGTGATTTTTACGATTAAGGCAAAAGAGAAAGAGATGATGATGTTAAGAGGAATATAGATACTGAATGATTTGATAATGGAGAGTGAGGGAAATGTTGAGTAAAAAGCGTTGATGATGGCGATAGAGAGTGTGGGGGGTAAGAGATTAAAGTCAATTCATGTGATGAAAGGCAGAGCCCCTCTGGGCCAATCACAGTCAATGTTACTATGGTTTCTCATTCTCTGTCTCCTTCTTCCTCTCTGTGTCTCTCCTTTATGACTGATGCTCAACTAAACTTGTGAAAATCCATATGGACATTGAATGCACACTGTCCTTTTTGGGTAGTGGTCCATCGTAATGCACTATAAAGATCTCTCCCTCCCCCCTCTCCACCTTCTTTATCCACCACCTCCTCTGAACCGCATCTCCCTTGCCCTTTGAGTGTTGCTCTCATGGGTGGTGCTCTTCAGTACTTACTGGCCTGTGGTGATCTTTTTCTCTCTCATTATCACCATCTTTGTTCACGGATATCCCATTTTTTTGGAGTCTTAACCCAAAGCTCGCTCAACTTGAATCTTTTTTCCCCTTTTTTACCCTTGCCAGAGGAGAGGGTATTGCATTTGAGTCCGTTTGTTTGTCTGTTTGTCTGTCTGTCTGTCTGCCTATTTGTCCACACAGAATAAATATGATTTTCTCTGCAACCGTTGGTCCGATTGACAGGAAATTTTCATCATAAGTGCAACTCCACCCGTATAATTTTTTAATGATAATTATGACGTCATAGGTCATGTGGTTTGGCCGCCATCTTGGAAAAATCTAAACTTTGCACCTCTATATCTCCGAAAGCACTGAATAGAAAAAAATGAGACGTGCCTCATTGTAAAGAACTCTCCATGGGAATAAAATATGTTAATGATGATGTCATAGGTGCCTCCATTATGACGCCATAATTCGACAAGTACAAAACTTCATCCAATCGAGATGATAAATCTTGAGCATAATCTCGGAATAAATTGGTGGAGAAAAAAAAAATGATGACGTCATCGGTCACGTGGTTCGGCCGCCATATTTGATTTAACACAAAAGCCTTAAAAACCACTGAAAATACACCCTGGCGAGGGTTTGCAATCACTGATTGCTCTTGTTCTTACTTGTGACCTTTTTTCCCGTCCCAGCTAAATGTGTGTTCAAATGCGCACTTTTTGATCTAATTGAAATGTCTTTAGATTGCCATTGATTTAGAGAATATGCTTTGGTTGTTATTGGTTGAAGCACGATTTGTGTTTGTGGTCGATGCTTGTTTCCCTTACATTTTCTTGCCTTTAAAACCATTTTTCCAATAGGAGTGGAGAGGTTTAGCAAATATAGTGGATATGGAGAAACCTTCTGCTGGGACGGAGATTGGATGGACAGCACGCCACGGTAACATACAAACACTACACACACGGGGTATGTGGTTCTGTACGGATCATCTGGTATGCAACTCTGTACATGTCATTGGACTTGCGGCTCTGTACGGATCATGGGGTACGTGGCTCTGTACGGATCATGGGGTATGTGGCTCTGTACGGATCATGGCGCTATACAGCTCTGTACGGGTCATGGGGTACGTGGTTCTGTACAGATCATGGGTCTGTACGGATCATGGGGTACGTGGTTCTGTACAGATCATGGGGCTACATGGGTCTGTACGGATCATAGTGCTATACGGCTCTGTACGGATCATGGGGTACGTGGTTCTGTATGGATCATAGGACTACATGGGTCTGTATGGATCATGGCGCTATACGGCTCTGTACGGATCATGGGGTACATGGTTCTGTCTTGATCATAGGACTACATGGGTCTGTATGGATCATAGCGCTATACGGCTCTGTACGGATCATGGGGATACACGGCTCTGTACGAATCATAGGGATACACGGCTCTGTAGGAATCATGGGGCTACACGGCTCTGTACGAATCATGGGGCTACACGGCTCTGTACGAATCATGGGGCTACACGGCTCTGTACGAATCATGGGGCTACACGGCTCTGTACGAATCATGGCGATACACGGCTCCGCACGGATCATGGGGATACACGGCTCTGTACGGATGATGGGGCTACACAGCTCTGTACTAATCATGGGGCTACACGGCTCTGTACGAATCATGGGAATACACGGCTCTGCACGGATCATGGGAATACACGGCTCTGTACGAATCATGGGAATACACGGCTCTGCACGGATCATGGGAATACGCGGCTCTGTACGAATCATGGGGCTACACGGCTCTGTAAAAATCATGGGGCTACACGGCTCTGCACGGATCATGGGGCTCTATGGCTCTGTACGAATCATAGGAACACATGGCTGGCTCTGCATGCACAATGGCATCCGTGACAGTACTTCCTCGTCTTGTGAAAGTCTTCCGCTCATGTTTCATTGTTGATGCAGCATTTGTCAATCAAATCAATGTATGGAAGGTTCTCTTTCCCCATGGTATTTGTATGCTTCCGTGTGTGTGTGTGTGTGTGTGTGTGTGTGTGTGTGTGTGTGTGTGTGTGTGTGTGTGTGTGTGTGTGTGTGTGTGTGTGTGTGTGTGTGTGTCTGTGGTGTTGTTGTTGTTGTTGTATAGCCTCAGACGGTTCTCTCGAACAAGCCCGTGTCACGGAGACAACCGATCGATCTCGCAGGAGCGACCTAGAGATCCCCCACATCCAGAATTGTGTACCTCCGCCTTCCCAAAGTCAGGGCTACGACATAGTTAGAGGGAGAGAGAAAGAGACAGAGCCAAGAGGGAAAGGGCCGGTCCATGGGGATTGATCGGCACTCTGACCGTGACCGCACTGCCCTGCCGAATCCGAGCAGCAGGGAAGATTGAGGAAGATTTGGTCTTATCCTCATCGCAAATTCAATGCCAAAGCATCATAAATGTAAATTGGGGTACTCATCAAACATGGACGGGTTGTTTGAATTCCTATAAGGTATGGGAGGATCAGCAAATATAATGAATCTGGAGATGCTTTGTTTTTGGAATTTTATACGTAAGCTGATGAAGTGCAAATCACAGGGACACCTCATCGTAGGTAAAGTACATGCACTAGGTGCCACTGATTGTCCCACTTAAAAAGGGCTGCAGCGAGGCAGCGATGATCAGTTAAAGAAGAGGGATTCCCAAAAGAGAGGAACAGAAAGTTTATTAATAAGATATGGACATGGAAGTGACTGCACAGGTGGAACATGTGGTTATCTCATGATATTACGTCACAATGAGAGGAGATAGGAAAGAAACACGTACACACACTCACACTGAAACAGGAGGCATGCATATAATATAAAGCTGCTCTGGATTAGTCGAGTCACAGATGAGCGGCATTTGTTTCCTCCCCCCCCCCCCCCCCCCCCCAAAAAAGAATATTCAATTTGACTGCAAAAACGCCTTGTTAACATTGAAATTTGGTAATCGTTTGGAAATCTATTAACTCTGATCACACAATCACGGTGACCTGCACCAGAGGGTGGTTGAGCGTCATTCCTGTTGCAATGCATGAGGACCTCATATTGCAATGCAATGCATGTTGCAAAGAGGACCTCATAATGTTGTAAACTAGAGAACGTGCGCAAGAAATGGCCTGTTGCAAGGAAACCTTGTTACCTCCACCACCAAAGGTGGGTGGAGGTTATGTTTTCACCTCTGTCTGTTTGTTTGTTTGTTATGTCTGTGAACAAAATATCTCAAAAAGTTGTGGACGGATTCGGACGAAATTTGGCAGAGAGGTAGCGTATGGGACAAGGACGAAATGATTAAATGTTGGTGAAGATCCGGATTCGGATCCGGCTACTAGAATTTTTTAAGTGATTCTTCACCATTGGGAGATCGGGTCAAAAACGATACATAGCAGGATATCTCTAAAAGTTATGGACGGATTTGGACGAAACTTGGTGGACCAGTTGGGTGTGTGACAAGGACAAATCGATTTGATTTTGGTGAAGATTTGAATATGGATTCGGATGGGAGTATTATTTAAATCTTTAAGTGATTCTTCACCATTAAGAAATCGGGCGAAAAGCGATATACGTAACATGATATTTTTTAAAGTTGTGGACGGATTTGGACGAAACTTGGGGGATGAGTTGACAAGTTGACGAAACTTGGGGTACAAGAGTTGGTTAGGTTATGAGAACAAGCCGATTAGATTTTGCTGCAGGTTCGAATCCAGATCCGGCCTATCAGTGGGATACAAAGCATAAACTGTTCAGCCTGGCGGAGGTATCGCTCCACAGAGTGCCGTTCTGGTTGGATCTTGTTTTTCCTACGAAGGATTATTGTTGCCATGATCATTTGAAACTTTGTGGGATTTGTGCAGACTGAGTGGGTAACCTAAAGGCCTTTGGGGTGAGGGGATCTAAAGACAATACAGGAATGTTGAAGCACTCGCCAATGGAAAGAGAGAAGTGGGAATTGGACGGACATCCCAATCGCTTTCTTTCCCTGTTGCGCACGAGCGCCGAGTCAAAGTTCATTTTCTAATTGTAATGAGAGACTCGTCACTTACTTGCTTTTTGTTGGCTTCTTGCTCCGTTTCATATCTTCCTGTGTTTAACTTTGCTCTTTTTGTGTGTTACATCTTTGTTCATAGCTGTGTGGTGGCCTTGGTTCTTCTTTTATGGTGGTTTCCCTTCTGATGTTTTCATGAAGTTCAACTGCACAGCAACCGTTCAACGTTGATTTAGATCTCTAACCCACATCACTATCGTGTGCCTCCTTTTATCCAGCGGTACTTCATCCTCCTGACCCGAGGCGATCTCGCGTTCCTTCCCTTGTGCTTCACTTACAGAGATTCTTGGGGCCGCCGTCTAACGCAAGTGGTTGCCATGGACGCTACCTGCTTTAGCAAATTGAAGTCGCAGGTCACAGGATCAAGTCTACGCAGGGAACTCAATAAGGTCACACACGTTTTCTTCTCTATTGGCAATCCCATCGCTTTTAATGTATTTTCCTTTCCGTTTTACGATTTGGTGTTTGTGTCCAGTTGCTCTAGAGCCTTTTTCTATCCGTATAAGCAGGATGTTTGTGATGCAGTTTGTGTACATATATATTGCTAAAACATCAAGACCCATTCCTGATTGCCTGATCCTGACTCTTCCAAACAAATCTTAGCACCACTGCTTCGGTGGTACTCAGACATATGTTCGTTGCCGAAGGACGGTATGCTGTTACTATTGCTTTTAGACTTCAAATGTCTCGCAATAGCCTTTGATGATTTGATAGCGTCCTCACTCGCCCTCAGTTCGGGGTTAAATGTTCTTCCATCTAACATATTGTCGTGTGACTACCCTGTAGTGAACACCGCAGGGTGTCACAGATGACCAAACGAGCTTAACACTCCGAGGCGTTCAATTCTATAGATGGTATTCGTTATACGCGCGGGGAGGGAGTGGGTGAGAAGCCGTAAGCGCTTACCTTCCCGGAGCCCACCTGCAGTCTTCACACCTGGATAAATTAACTCAAACAACACAGGTTTAAAATGTACAAAAATAAACAGGTTTAATGCAAGAAATGCCGGCAACAAAGAAAACCCACATACAGACTCGAATACAAACAAAGGATAAAATAACTGAAAATAAATGTGTTATTGTATGGCACTTATCTCAAATCGGCTCGTGTATCTCGTCAGGAATAGTCTGAGGCCTTGGTAGGTTCATTGGCGCTCAGTGCGTGGGTGGGGAAAAAAAAAACAGGCCTCCGTGCACAGTTCGCTCTTCCAGCCGCGCTTATTTTGCCGTCCTCGCGCGGGAAACCGCAGCTCTTGGCCCGTGGCTCTTCCTCCTCACGACCACTAGCAAGATGTCCTAACACGGCCGTTCGCGATGGTGTCCAAAATCAGAATGGGCGAGAAGACGTCGATGCTGAAAGAGATCAAAGTGTGACCGTTCGCTATCGGATCCAGAATCAGAAGGCCCCAGAAGGTGTCGGCACATGACGTTCATGATGAGATCCACAACGAGAAGGGGAAAGAGAGAAAATATCGGCCAGAGCGTTCTTTTATCGTCCAGGCTCTGACGTCATCTTAACACGTCCCCGTGTCCAACCTTATCAGCGAGTTCCATATTACCAATGCTTGTGCCAATCAAACCCCGGACCAATCACTGCTCTTCGGGGCGTAGCTCTTGGCCTGCCTGTGCCTGTGGTGATGTAGTGCTGCGGCGCCAGCGGTATTGTTTGATGCCTGATTTGCGGTTGGTTTTTTAATTATTGTGTTTAATGGGCGATTTCTGGCTAGGTGTCTAGTGCGGTGTCATAAGGAACAGAGGAATAAATTACAGAGGCAATTACAAACAGGGAATCAACGACCCATAATTCCTTGCTAATTAACAAGCCCCACTCCTCTGATTGGGACGAAGATACAAGCTTACCCGACATCCGGTCTACACAAATTCCCTACTTATGATACATCGAGGTTTCTTCTTCTTCACGAGAGTCGGAGCACACTAATCTATACAAACTACCTGGATTAAGGTATGCCTACCCCCCACAAACGTAACAATATTCTGGGATGCAGGGTTATTGGATTCCCCACTTATTAATACACCTCATTATTTATCTGAATTGCAGCCAATTTTTTTTTTTTTTTGTCGACTTTGAGTGTTATTTATTTTACACAGAATAAGGCGTTTGCACATGCACAATAATAATTATTGTCCCCCGTCGCACCGCAGAGCGAAAGGTGGACTATGGTTTTCCCCTCCGTCCGTGCGTGCGTACGTGCATGCATGCGTAAGCGAAGGACCGAATTCTAATTTGGTGTGCGGATGCAACCCACGTCAAAATCCAAGATGGCCACCGCCATGTATGTCTGACGCCATGTATGTCTGAACCTTGTGAGCGGAATATCTTGAAAAATAAGCGAAGTACCAACTTCTAATCTGGTGTGTGGGTGTATCTAGGCATAAGGAAGAACACTATTGAAAATTGGGTCGCCACGTCAAAATCCAAGATGGCCGCCTTCCGTCTTCCACTTTGTCAACTCACATCACTTCACCGACGGGGGATCTAGGCGTAACGCTTGTTACTATATAATTTATGCAAGTACACATGTTTTGTGAAAAATAACCTGATTGGTAACACGTGGCATGTTTTAGTGAGAGGTCCATCCCGAGTTGGTTTGTGCCTAGTAAGATGGTTTGTATTTGTATGACTCATGCAAACGATAATGGTTTAAATAAAGACATATTTCAATCCTTCTCTTTTTTTTTTTTTTTTCACTGTGTTTACAATACACTGACATTAAGCCAGAGACATACTGTACATCATTCATCTTAAAGGCCACACAACATTAATATTCAGTTAATATTCTGTTTGTGTCATTCAATACATATGTGTATTAATAAAGTTACTTACGGTGAATTTGTGCCTCGGAACTTGGCAGTAGATCCCTCATTTACACCACCATTGACATGGGAGACACCACTGACAAATATATTGACACTCTTCGGAAGATGGTCAGCCTTTTCCCTTTGGTAAGCCACAAAAGCGGGTCCCTTGGATATCAGCTTCTTCCAGGAACGAGAGTCCACCTCTTGGGTGGTGAGGTGCTACTTCAACGACCCCGATTGGGGGTGGGGGGGGGGGGGGGGATTACAAGTTCTGGTGGTTTCCCTCTTCCTTAAACCTAGGCAACCTGTTTCATGTATAGGACTTGTACTACTACTCCCACAGCACAAGGCAACAATTGGGTACATCTGGCAAGGAGTTGAGAGAGAGAGAGGAGAGGAGAGGAGAGGAGAGGAGAGAAGAGAAGAGAGAGAAGAGAGAAAGAGAAATACATACATAGAGTGTATGTGCATGTATGTATGTATATATATATATATATATATATATATACACACACACACTACATGGCCAGAAGTATGTGGACACCCGAACATCACACCCGTATGTGCTCGTCGAACATCCCATTCCAAAATCATGGGCATTAATATGGAGTTATTCCCCCCTTTGCTGCTCTAACAGCCTCCACTCTTCTGGGAAGGCTTTCCACTAGATGTTGGAACATTGCTGTGGGGGTTTGCTTCCATTCAGCCACAAGAGCATTAGTGAGGTCTGGCACTGATGTTGGTTGATTAGGCCTGGCTCGCAGTCAGCGTTCCAATTCATCCCAAATTCTTTCAATGGGGTTGAGGTCAGGGCTCTGTGCAGGCCAGTCAAGTTATTCCACATCGATCTTGGCAAACCATTTCTGTATGGGCTTCGCTTTTTGCAGGGGGGAATTGTCATGCTGAAACAGGAAAGGGCCTTCCTCAAACTGTTGCCACAAAGTTGGAAGCACACAATTGTCTAGAATGTCATTGTATGCTGTAGCGCTAAGATTTCCCTTCACTGGAACTAAGGGGCCGAGCCCAAACCATGAAAAACAGCCCCAGACCATTATTCCTCCTCCACCACACTTTACAGTTGGCACTATGCATTCAGGCCGGTAGCATTCTCCTGGCATCCGCCAAACCCAGATTCGTCCGTCAGACTGCCAGGTGCTGAAGCGTGATTCATCACTCCAGACAACGCGTTTCCACTGCTCCAGAGTTCAATAGCGGCGAGCTTTACACCACTCCAGCCGACGCTTGGCATTGCACATGGTGATCTTAGGCTTGTGTGCAGCTGCACGGCCATGGAAACCCATTTCATGAAGCTCCCGATGAACAGTTGTTGTGCTGACGTTGCTTCCAGCGGCAGTTTGGAACTCGGTAGTGAGTGTTGCAACCGAGGACAGACGATGTTTATGCGCTACGCGCTTCAGTACTTGGCGGTCCCGTTCTGTGAGCTTGTGTGGCCTACCACTTCACGGCTGAGCTGTTGTTGCTCCAAGACGTTTCCACTCCACAATAACAGCACTTACAGTTGACCGGGGCAGCTCTAGCAGGGCAGAAATTTTACGAACTGACTTGTTGGAAAGGTGGCATCCTATGGCGGTGCCACGTTGAAAGTCACTGAGCTCTTCAGTACAGCCCATTCTACTGCCAATGTTTGTCTATGGAGATTGCATGGCTGTGTGCTTGATTATATATACCTGTCAGCAATGGGTGCGGCTGAAACAGCCGAATCCACTAATTAGGAGTGTCCTCATACTTTTGGCCATGTAGTAGTGTATGATGAACATCCATGGGCTTTGTCCCATTACCTGGAGAGGAAAAACAGAGGTATCTGTTCCCAAAAGGGGACATGCTGCGAAGGGGTGGGGAGTCGGATGGTTCTTGCAGACGCTTAGGCTCCACATGGGAAGAGAGAGACCCCCCACTCTTATGCCCAGATTTCTGGATGGCAGAGGTGGGGAGAGGCTAGTGTGCATAAAATATCATTAAGTAACTAAATTACAATCGCTATTCTTTCACTGTTAACATACTTCTGGGGCAGTTTCCATTTTTTGGTTGTGCTAGGATAAAATAGAGGGAGACTTGGACAGATAATTGGCGTGGAGAGGAATGAGAGGTAGGGGAGGATACATGGGGTGGACAAGATGGATACAGAAGCAAACTCTCAGGAAAGAAAAACTGGCAATTTGGAAAGAGGTGGGCTGAGGGAGTGGGGGTGTTAACAGGGGTAGCAAAGATCATGGTTTTGGATGGGGGATGATCTGACATGGTGGTGAACAGCTGCCCTGAAGACCTGGAGGGAAGAATGATATCGAAGAGAATGTGGAAATTGGTTTCACTGGTGGGAAAAAGAGGAACAAATGAATGGAGGTGAGCAGTGATCCTGGATTTTGGGAGTTTCACCAGTAGGTGGCTGATGGTGGACCGTGTGAGCCCTGCAGAAACCTTGGGGGAGGAAGGGAGACAGTATGGAAAGGGAAGAGTTTGCAAAACCAGAAAGGAGGTGGTCATAGACAGAGACCACCGACCTATCTGTGATGACAAAGTAATAGGCCCATAGACTCAGCTTCATTGAGGGAGATTCCAATGGTCTTGAAGGCCTTGGTCTCCAGGGCATCAACTGGGCAAGGTGTGTGGCAGTGGCACCAACCCAGAGGAGAGAGCAGTACTCCATCAAAAAGCAGATGAAGGCCTTGTAGGTCTTCATCCGCATCTTGATGGAGCTTCATGAATATAAGTTGAGGCTAAAAAAGCACCACCATCTATATCAGTCACTTAGGATTAGGGGTCAGGTTTCACGATTTGACCACCGAGGAGTCGTCATCTGGCATTGCATGGGCAATGGGAGTCAGGTGATAAATACCCATCGGACAGAAAGGGAGAGTGTGGGTGAGGTGGTGGTTTAGAGTTTACCATGGAGTGCTCTTTTCACAAAGTTATTTCTTTAAAGGTTATACTGTTCATTATCTGATAAATACATTAAATTACCACAGCGACCTTGTTTGTACATTGCTTATTGTTTTGTTGTACCTGAAACTTGGCGGGCTTCCCATTTTTGTGATAGTCTTGGCATGATTGTTCAGCTTTTACTTTGTGGCCTTAATTTCTCAGTCCATCTCCACATTTATTGTTTTATGCAGCTTTTCTTTGCGGTATGTTCAAAACTAAGCTACTTTCAGGATTTCAATAAAACCTTTTTTTCATGAAATACTAATCGATTCCAGTTGAGGTGTTCTCATTCAAACGAATGCTCAAAGCTCATTCGGGTATATTATGCACAGGCTGCTTCACCCGGGTGAAACCATTCTCATTAAAGAATTATTCGAGCTTCCTTTCAGTAAATTAGAATTTGAGGCAAGAACATCTCCACATTTCAAGACCATGTTTGAACATGATTTGACATACACGTCCGTGTGCACACACAAACGCACACTTCCTTCCTGTTACGTTCGATCAGCTAACCTTGTGTTTTTGCTTCCAGGCTCTCTGTGGCTTCACAGTCGAGCCTTGGGAGATGGGAAGAGCTCCGGGCATTGCCACTGGAAACTGGGGTTGTGGAGCATTTGGAGGAGATCCCTTTCTTAAAGGTGATGTAGTGCAGATTTTTAGGATTGCTGATTCTTGTTTATCTATGCTACAAAAACTGTCAAGCAGGAGGAAACGGTGTGAGAGAGCTCAATACATTTAATATTTGTCTCCAATATTACACACACCAACAGGTGGGCATGCCAAAATCAGAATTTAGGGACAAAATAGAGGGAGACTTGGAGAGATAAGGGATGTGCAGAAGAATGAGGGCAACAAGAGGACACAGGGATACAAGATGGATACAGCCACAAACTCACAATCACAGAAGTGGAAGGAAAAACTGGAAACCCGGAAAGAGGTGGGCTGGGGATAGAAAAGATCATGGTTGTGAATGGCGAATGACTGTGAAATGGTGGTGAACCGCTGTCTTGAAGCCCTGGAGGGAAGATTGAGATTAAAGAGACCGAGGAAGTTGGTTCTACAGGTGGTGGGGGAAAAAGAGGAAAGAATGAGTGGAGTTGAAGATTGAGTCTGGATTTTGGGAGTTTCACCAGAAGGGGTGGAAGGTGGAATGCGTGCACGCTGCAGAAACCTGGAGAGTGGGGAGGTGACAAAGCTCAGAAATGGCAGAGGATACAAGATCAAGAGGATACAAGTTTGTCATAACCAAATCTAGAAGAGAAGATACTCCATTGACTGAGATCCTGGTCGAGAAATTGACAGATTGTGTCAGTCCCAATGAGTCGCAGAAGTCCTTTGCTGAGGTGCCATGGCTGGTGTGAGAGGAACCCACAGCCAGCTGGCATGATGACAGTTGAAGTCGCCACATATGAGGAAGAGAGAGAGTTAGAAGATGGTCCATGTTGTCAGACAGGGAGATGTAAATGGAGTCATCACTGTTTGGAGGACGGTACAGAACACATATGAACAAAAGGTGGGAGCGGAGAAGAAGCCGTAGCCAGAGGTACTCCTGGGGGTTGGGTGAGAGAGGGCAGTGCAAGGAGAATGAGGAAGAGTTTTTTTTATAAAGATAGCAACCCCACCACCAGGAGGAGGCTCAGGTCTACCAAACCGGAGGAGGGAGTAACCAGGAAGAGATATTAAGGAATCAGAGACATCTTGAAGGAGGAAAGTTTCTGTTAAGCAGATTACGTCTTGTTTGTCAGAAGCAACCTGTATGGAGAGATCAATCAGGTTTGAGCGAAGGCCCCGGATGTTTGAGGTCTATACCATGAAGGAAGATGGAGGGGGAGCATCGGGTACAGGACGGGACAGGGGAGGAGGGGTAGGGTAAGATGAGGAGTGAGAGGGGGAGGTATGGAGAGCTGTTGATAGTGTGTCAGAGATTGCAGAAGAGTTAGGATAAAGGGAAGGATGAGGAGGACAAAAGGTTTGATGGTGATGGGATGAGGTACAGTGAGGTGTTGTTTGAGGGGGGCAGAGCAAAGTCGAAGGTTGGAGGAGGTGGAGGTATGTGATGGAAGGGAGAGGAATTGGGGAGGAGGCAGCTTTGGGGAGGAGAGGGGAGAATTGGAGAAATATCGTAGGGGGGGAGATTAGAAGGGGAGGGTGGGGGGAGTTTTGAAGGGGATGGGTGAGGGGGCAGTTTTGAAAGGGAGGGGTGAGTGGGGATTTTTGAAGGGGAGGGGTGAGGGGGGAGTTTTGATGGGGAGGGGTGAGGGGGGAGTTTAGGAGGGAAGGGGTGAGGGTGGCGAATTGGTGAGGGGTGAGGGGGGGAGATTCGACAGTATTGAGATATTTTATTATCAAAACCAAAGGTGAGAATTTGGGTTTTACACTTGTCACACCCATCAAATATGTTCTCGTGTTTTATGTGCTTTGTTTGAACAGATTTCAAGGTTTCAGGCAAGTCGAGTAAGTTTCACATTTTAAAAAAAAAGAAAATTCATCGAAAAGGCCAAGGTTTCTTTGAAGTCTTGGAACATTGGATTTGAAAAAGAACTGAACAGGTTTCCGGAGCATGTGCATTTGACAACGTGTTCTGAGCGGAAGTACGGTTTAATGGAACCGAGGGACATGACTGTTTGTACAGGAACATCACGAGTAATGAAACCTGTGTGCATCGACTCTAATCAATCCGGCTTGCAGAGGCGGCACTCAGACTGTCCCAAAAGGTTCAACGCAATGCTATCATCCCAGAAGGAGGGGTGTGGAGCTGAGGTTGGGGGTGTTGGAGTTGGGGTGGTGGAGAGTTCCAATAAACTTTAATATCCACAGATTTTCGATTTTAAATCGGGTGAAGTCCTCTTGCTCACGTTGTGATAACTATGTGAACAACAATTGTGATTATTCAATTATATGAGTGGATGTGGAGTATTGCTGAGTGGTGATAAGAGTATGGGTGGGTTAAAGGAAACGATAATTCCACACTGCGTTGTCAGATTTTGAGCAGGATCGACTCCTAATGTATGATCTCGAGTATGAGGCAGATTGTTGGTCAATGGTGAAAGCAGTCGTAGAGTAGGACATCAATTACCTCCCCCACCGAAGGTGGATGGAGGTTATGTTTTCGCCCGATATCTCAAAAAGTTGTGGATGGATTCGGACGAAATTTTTGTGGAGAGGTTGGGTATGTGACAAGGTAGAAATTATTAGATTTTGGAGAAGATTCGGATCAGGATCTGGATACGAGAATTTTAAAGTGATTCTTCACCATTGAGTGATAGGGCCAAAAATTATATATAGCATTATTTTTCAAAAACTTGTGGATGCCTTGTGACTAAAACTAGGTGAATGAGTTGGTTAGGTGACAAGAACAAACCGATTCGATTTTGATTCAGGTCAGGATCTAGATCCGTGGGATACAAAGCGCAAACTGTTCACCCTGGCGGAGGTATGCTCTCTACCGAGTGCCGTTCTAGTTTTATTTTCACATCATAATGTGGAATCTTCAAATTCCTTTATTTTAATGAATTACAGAAACGATCTACAAAATACCCTGCAGATGCACTTTGCAGAACTATTTACGGTAAGACTTGAGAGAAACAAGCAAAGTATCCTAAAGTTGTGACTTGCAAAGGACATTGCAACCTCCGAAGGCGTTGCATGCGTCCATCCACATATTTCAGGAAGTATGTGATGTCATCGACATATGCCGGGGTGCACCTGATGTCATCGGCATACTCATTTTCATGTTTTTTCAATATTTTCAAACCCCTAAATACTAATTTTCATGTTTTTTCAATATTATCAAACCCCTAAATACTCATTTTCATGTTTTTCCATATTTTCAAACCCCTAAATACTAATTTTCATGTTTTTTCCATATTTTCAAACCCCTAAATACTCATTTTCATGCTTTTTCAATATTTTCAAACCCCTAAATACTCATTTTCATGTTTTTCCATATTTTCAAACCCCTAAATACTCATTTTCATGTTTTTCCATATTTTCAAACCCCTAAATACTCATTTTCATGCTTTTTCAATATTATCAAACCCCTAAATACTCATTTTCATGTTTTTCCATATTTTCAAACCCCTAAATACTCATTTTCATGTTTACCTTCGCAAAAGCGGAAGGTTATGTTTTGATCGCTGTGTATTTATTTGTATGTCTGTGTGTGTGTGTGTATGTTATTCGCATAACTCAAAAAGTATTCAACCGAATTGCATGAAATTTGGTGGGATGATTGGTTATTATACGGGACACATTTGATTAGATTTTGGGAGCAATCGGGTCAAAGGTCAAGGTCAAGGTCACGAAAAGGTCAAAATCGTATTTTTGTTGTTCTGTTCCCTACACTCCCATGCCAAGTACAGAACAGTAGCTGCGGCGAAGGTATGCGCTCTACCGAGTGCCCGTTCTAGTTTTCCCATATTTTCAAACCCCTAAATACTCATTTTCATGTTTTTTCCATATTTTCAAACCCCTAAATACTCATTAAAATGTTTTTCCCATATTTTCAAACCCCTAAATACTCATTTTCATGTTTTTTTCCCATATTTTCAAACCCCTTAATACTCGTTTTCATGTTTTTTCCATATTTTCAAACCCCTAAATGCTCATTTTCATGTTTTTACAATATTTTCAAACCCCTAAATACTCATTAAAATGTTTTTCCCATATTTTCAAACCCCTAAATACTCATTTTCATGTTTTTTCCATATTTTCAAACCCATAAATGCTCATTTTCATGTTTTTTCCATATTTTCAAACCCATAAATGCTCATTTTCATGTTTTTACAATATTTTCAAACCCCTAAATACTCATTTTCATGCTTTTTCAATATTTTCAAACCCCTAAATACTCGTTTTCATGCTCTCTGCCAGAAATGACCATGTCTTTTACTTATCCGCCCCACTCTGTATTACCACAACTAGCAACGTTACCTGCCCTTTGGGCGGGGCTTCAATTGGGAAGCCCAAATGAAAAGGCAAAATATCAGAAATTGAAAGCTTTTTTATTTTAAACGATTCATATAAACATCCGTTGAATGTCTTCTCATCTTTCTTCCTAACTCTTACTCGGACAAGCAAATCCCCTATGCCATCCATAATGGTACACTCTATCCATACACCACATCCTCCCTTCCGTGGATGTTCCACGGGTTTCGGCTAGTAAACAGTATTTGTAGAATTTCAACAAAAGCCACATCACTGTTCATATCGGTAAATATTATTCCATCGTGTTTGGAAAAATTGGAAAACTTGGAAAAATTGGAAAAATAATATAGCTTATTTTACTCCCAGGGGTCCCAGGAATACCCACCCAAAATATCGTTGCGATCGGTTGAGCCGTTTTTGCGGTACCTTTGAACGGACGGACGGACATTTGGTGAATTATAGTAAGATAAGGAAAAATCGATATTCCTTTTGGAAAATCAATCCGTAATATCAGAACTCGACGTTCGATGTTTGTGCATCAAATGACCCCATTTTCTCTCTTTTCATTCCAATCATTCTCCAGCTCTCCTGCAGCTCATGGCAGCTGGTGCTACGCGACGTCCTGTGGCTTATTTCACCTTTGGAGATCGTAGGATGATGAGGAAAATCTTCCACATCCACCGTGCTTTGAGAGAGCGACGACTTTCGATCGGTACGTCGCTTCGAACGGACTGCGTCTAGGCCCCGTGGTCACAGACAAGCTCCGTTGTAGTCACCTTTTCGTTCCCTCCGAGCTGTTTCCTTTCATTTCCTTTTTTTGTTATTGATTTCACTTGTTCTCTTATTGTGCTTCAACGACATCGACTTTGCCGACAAGTTTTTTCCTGTTCATGTCAGGCAATTTGTACCAACTGTTGCTGCATTTTCAAGACCAAGTCGTGAAGCCGGATTGCGCGATGACCCTCGCACAGCTTTCCGAGTGGTTGCTGAAGCAGATCGGAGACTGCGCTGGAGATTAGGTATTAGCTTGTTGGGTCTGCACATCTTCCATTGGTTTTCAGTCACCCCGTCATGCCATTTGGTGCAGTACCATGTCACATCATTGTACTAAAGGATGCAAATCACCACACGCGGTCGCATCACATTTGTATACAACCTCTATTTACACAATACTGTGTTGCATACTACTTTGTACCTCTCTGTAATATAATACTTTATCATGTTTTATGTCTTGTAAAATGATTTTGTTCAAATAAAGCTGCTTTGTTTGACCCCAAAAATATGTGACTTTGTATTGCAATAATTTTCATGAACGAAAACAAATTGCAGCTGGGCAGCCCCCTATCCAGGCAACCACTCTTCCCAGGGACGCCCCCGAAACTGTCAACCCCTTAATCTGGCAACCACTTAACCAGGCAGCCCCTTAACTTGTCAACCCCTTATCTTGCAACCAATTAACCAGGCAGCCCCCTAACCTGTCAACCCCTTAACTGAGCAGCCACACTTAACCAGGCAACCCCTTAACCGAGCAGCCACACTTAACCAGGCAACCTCTTAACTGGGCTGCCCCTTACCCAACAGTCACTTAACCAGGAAACCCCTTAACCGAGCAACCACTTAACCGAGTAACCACTTAACTGGGCAGCCACTTATCTGGGCAACCCCTTAACCGAGCAGCCACACTTAACTAGGCAGCAACATTTAATCGGGCAACCCCTTAACCGAGCAGCCACACTTAACTAGGCAGCAACACTTAATCGGGCAGCCCCCTAACCTGGCAGCCCCCTATTCGTTTATTGTTAATTTGTAAGAAGCAATTTGTCATCAAAAGAATATTAAGTCAAAAGCTATGGCTCATAAACATCCAGAATAATTAAATCTACTGTTTTCTTCTTGCATTCTGTTGTAATAATTAAGCATACTTCAATTAAAATTAATGGATAGGCTTGTGATTGTGAGTGATTAATAAGGAAGCAAATGGATGCACCCAAGCCTACAATGATGAGTGAGGAATTCTTGTTGCCAAATTCTTTTTAATTAAAGTGTTTGGGATTTGTGATGAGTTGTGCGATGCTCAATGGTATGAGGTGTAGGTATGTGAAGAGATGGTGCAGTCGTGAATTTCCTGATATTCACATCACGGGTAAACGCTGAGGGACATCATCAGGATAAAACAGCGAGATGGAGCTCAGCTTGACTGTTCCTCAATGAAGTGCTTCCGGTGCTGAAGGTGTCCATCAAGGCAGTCGTTCATTTACCTGACAAATAAAGACTGAAGAACACCAACAAGCACCAACAAGCTACACTGGAGGCAAAAGGAAAACTGAAAACATCACAAGCAGTTACAAGGAAACGTCACGAATTGCTGTGTATCCTGCCCCTGTACCTCTTTAAGGCAAAGATACAGCTGAAATTTTCACACCTCTTCATATTGGCATCATTCATAATCATATTAAATTGGTTAATATCGGTCAACAACAAAGACATAACCTGATCTTCAGTTTTTCCTTATTACCCAGGGGGCAAACCCCCCATTTTTTGTGAAAACAGACACTGTCTGCTATAAAAGGTTCTTGTATATGGTTGGATTCCTTAGACCCCCAGCAACAACTTCCAGGTGGACAACCTTTCCAACAGGCTACTGTAACTGTGCAATTCAAGATGGCGTCCAAGATGGTCGCCATATTTTTTAATCTCCATATTGTCGTCAATTGTTATCTTATTTTCATGTGTAATACTTTGTTTCTCTGGTTTTCAAGGTCAGGGAATCTATTTATGATGGTTTCAGAGTGATATGATGTGTTTTATACCATGTACTAGGCCTAATATTTATTACATGTTAATATATTATTTTAAGGCGACCATGACACAGAAAATCTACAAGAACAATACACAGTAGTTTACTGTTGTTGTAAGAACAATAATGGTACAGAAAGGTACTAGTTACCAAGAACAGATTACATGAGAAATGAACTACTGCATGTGCTTCACAGTTTGGAATGCAAGCCAAATGGCTGAGGCAAATATTTGTAAAATTCATGTCAGTGATACACGCCACAATGTTGCATCCTATGAACAGGTCTACCACTCAATATAATGCTGCAATACAAGTGTCCATATGAACAGCTGATGGTATACAGTTAATTGTCACTGTTTGAGTCACTGATGTCACTACTGTCACTGCTGTCAAATGCTGCAATGTATTTCACTCGGCTGCACTTGGTGGCTGATCCCTGGCAACGACATACAATGTAACAGGCCACGTTCTTCCTGGCACAGGAACCGTTCCTGTTGCAGCCTTTGGTGCAGCCACATGCAACAGCCTTTGTAATTGTCTGTGGCCAGGCTGATTGAGTTGACAGGACTGGAACTAGTTTCCCATCCTCCAGAGCCCAACCATAATCCACAAATGGGGGAAGCTGAGGCTTGGCCACATGTGCAGTCTTATCTATAATAGTTGCAAGAGCTGCACGCTGTAGATGTAGAAGGAATGTATGTTCTGTTGGTGGGAGTAGTTTCAGCATGGTTGACCTGTTGATCAGGAATTTATAGGCTCTAAGCTTTCCAAGATCGCAGTCCTCAAAGTCATCAGATCTGTTAGTGTACACAGCAATGACAAGTTTGCGTGCCTGGTTGATGAGGTCTGATGTGATCTGGTTGCGGTTCTGACCTTGCTCACCAAAGTGTTCGAGCTCAGTTATGTCTGTGGTATAGCTACGATTCAACCAGGTCTTTTTGCCAGTGAAGAATGGGTAGCTGGTCATATCCCTTCCACTCAGGCTGTGGATGAAGGGAAGTGCACGACATTTCGAAGGTGCTAGTGACCTAGCCATTTGGTGTATGGGCAGATATGTCTCTGCAGCAGTTCTTACCCACAGTTCAGGAAGATCTTCCAGAATGCTGGCAGCATAGTAGATACAAATGATGATTATATCTGTGTCATTGCCATGAATGACCACCCTATCAACACCTTCATTCTGGACACTATAAATAGCATGAAGCATTACTCTGGTATCAGCCTCCTGCTGTGTAGACTCCAAGGCAGTGATGTCGGTGGCTGACCCCTCAGTGACCAGCATGCTCTTGGTTTCTTCATTGAAGCCTCCACCTAAGTAAAGGCGAGTTGAGCCCAGTGCTGGATTTAGCTGTTCACTCTTGCTCCATGTCTCACACAAGAAACTCAGAAGGGCTGCTTTGTTAGCTGACACAGAGAAGAATTCCTGTGGGTCAGGGGCTTTGTACTGCTCACTGACCTCAAACACCTTTGCTTGCCTGGATTGGCCATACCTGTGTTGCTGTTCTGCTGATTTGAGGCTTTGTTCACTGTATCGGTCGCAGCAGAAATGTATGATCTCTGTGCCAGCAGGCACATCTTTCAGCAGCTGATCCTTGTAGCGATCAGCAATGTTTCCAAATGTCTTATTTTTCTTGAAGGACCAATGGCGTATGGCATGCATTGCATCAACCACTACTGTCGTCTTCCAGTCTCCTTGTGGCAGAATATCAGCACTGGTCACTTGAGTCTCCTCCTTCCGTGTTTTCACGAGACTAGCCTTTGTACCTGCAGCCCTCATGGTTCCATCTTCATTGAATAAAGATGGGGGTACTTTACTGCACTCGTGTTTGCCAATAAAGTTGACGACATCAACGTCTCCACCACTGGCATTGATCTGTGTTATGTGAAGAAGGGCAGTGACTTCATCACTCTTGCCTGTTGCACTCTTCCCTGTCGACTTTTTTGGCTTTGCATTTTGGGTGTGGAATGTTTTCAGTTTCACAATGGTTGTTTTCTTCTGATAACCAGATATGGAACTGGACAGTGCTTTCAGACCAAGTTCCTTCACACCTGTGAGATGTTCCTGCACTGCAGCATCTGCATGCTGCCCTGTTGATATGTTCACCAGAGCTGTCATTGTTGCTGAGAAAGGATTGGTCTCAATGGCTGCTATCACTTTTTGGACCATATCTGCATCCCTTGCCACTCGGGTTGGACCAGACTCATGATGTGGGTTTGAAGTTGTGAGATGCAGCATTGACTTCAGTTCAGCAGAGATCGCAGCCGTGACAGGTTTGGTGTAGACCCATTTGGTCCGGGCAGCCTCATTGAGTGTTATTCCATCCAGCCCACTCTGTTCCTTGGCATCTGCATTGTAGGTCTGCTCAAGGAGCATGTCAGGAGATACAGCATTGTGGATGCCAGTAGTTCTCCTTCCAACAAATGCTCCTTGCATCAGTGCCGTGTGAACTTCAGGAGCAGTGATGGGCAGCTTCTTCATCTCTGACAAATACAGAGGCAGAGACTGTTGACCATACTTGAAGTGGCCTGCTGCAGTGAGATAGGGGAGCATCCTTGCTGACTCACACAGGTGGCCCAACCAGTTGCCTTCTCGTTGATGGTAGATGAATCGGTGCAGAATGTCAACCATATCCAGGAAATTGGACCAGAATATAGCTGTGGGATAGTGGTCTAGGGATTTCTGGAAGTCCCGCATCTGATTTTGAAGAGCTGCTATTTGTGGTTAGGACTTTTCGGTCATTTACAGCTGCTCATTGTGGCAGCATTGTTCTCAAGCAGCTTCTCCACGAGATTCTCAATGCCCTCTTGCCACTGTGTGGTGTCTCTGTCTGCTACCCATGATTCAAATGCCTCCCAGTAGATACGCCATATGGCCTCACTGAGGATTCTGATGGCGTGCATAGTCTGGTAATAGTCTCCTTTCTCACCAAAAATCGTGTTTGCTGTCCCTTTCTGGCACAGACCAGCTGTCACAAGAAGATCTGCTGCACCCGAGTCCCTGATGATCTTGCAGATTGCCTTCACATAGTTGTGTGCTTGGTGAAAGCCTCCTAGGAGCAAAACTACATTGGAGAACTCCTGTCTGTGTTTGTCCCTGATCACTATTGCAAGTTCATATGTGGCTTGATCACCAGTAATGATCGTCCATCTGTCACCAAGTGCATGTGAGGTATTCACTAATCTTGTCATCTCCTCCTTCAGCACACAGGGGTTAGTTGGAGAAGCTGGAATTAGAGGCAGATACCCAATCTTGCTGGCATCCTTGTGTGGTAATAGCCTTCCACAGTAAGCAGAAAAACCAGGCAAGACTTCTTCTGATGGCACATTCAATAGCTGTGATGCTGGTGCCATTCTTCCTAGTCGCCACACAAGTAGCATCACTTCGGCAGAGTTGTCAGATGCAGTCGCCAAACTCTCCACATCTCTGATGCTACTGAGGGACATGGACTTCTGTCTATCCTTGCCAGATATGTAACACATAGGAAAGTCTGCATTTGGGACATCAGAAAGGGTCTTCTGACTTCCAGACGTTGCAACAGAGACCGTGACCGGAGACCGGTCTCCCCTCTCCTTGACTGGTTGGCAGTCACCGGATTTTCAATGATGATTGCTGTTGTTGCATTAAAACTTCCCCCTCCCAAAGTCTTCTTCTTCCAGTCAAGATTGTCCATTGCGAAGACATGTGTTGTTCCATGCGTCATGCCCTCTGGGATGTACACACCATGTTCTACTACCTTTTGCATGATGTTGGCACTCTGAACAGTCAGTTGACGCTGCAAGTGCTCATAACTAATACCCTGTCCAAGCCTGTTGTTCAGCATGATCAAGGACTTACTGCGTGTCTGGTTGAACACATGGTAGGCCGTGGCTATTGCCAATGGGGTGGGTACACCAGCAATATGCTGCAGCAATTGCTGTGATGCGATGAGGGCTTTCTCTATTGTTGGCTGGTTGACAAGTACTCTCCCAGATTCCTGCAGTTTTGTTGGTGTCTCACTGAGCAGCATAGCTGAGAAATTGAACAAGGAATCAGGAATAAGTCTGGCAGCAGCTGCAAAAGAAATCTCTGTTGACTGTTCATTTCGGCATTGTCTTTTGCATTGCTTGCAATCTGCTCGGAGTATCTTTGCTGCATGCCGAAGTGTACGATGCTTTTCATCCTCATGTTGCGCTGCTTCTAGATGCCTCAGTTTCTCCAGTGCATCACCAAGGCGTATGGTTGATGCGCAAATGAATCCTGATCCACATGTTTGATCGAGGATGGAAATTCGCTTGCCATACTTCTGTTGCAGCCTCAATTTGAGGGTGATAGATCGGTACGAGTCTGCTGTTTTTACTCCTAGCTCTCATAAAATGGCCCTGTATTGGTCCCGCAGTGACTTCACCAAGTACCCACACATGTCATGGAAAAGGGGGGTCTGTAGCTGTTCTAGGAGTCGCTCAAATGCAACATCATACAAGTTTTGTGTTGTTGATTTCCCAGTGGGGACACGATGTGCTTTGAATGAAGCCATGCATGGCTTGTGGTATGATATATCATTGGCCACCATGTCATGCCCTTTACCAACCAGTCTGAGGAGAATGTCCTCTCTGTTTAGTTGCTTTGCCTTATCTATGATGTTTTGCTGACTGTTTTCTGTAGATACTTTGCATGTTGGCTCTTTGCCACGCATCCACCGTTTGTTGCAGATGAGGCATGCATTCTTCGCATCAAATGTTGGTGTGTTGGTCCTGGTTAACCTTGAATGCTGGGAAGAGGTACTGCACCCAGGCTGGTTCAAGTCTTCAGCATCACTGCTTCGAATGTTCTTCTTTTCAGCAAGTTTGTAACTCTTTTCATTCGTGTACCAGTTTCTACATTTACTATGCCATTTGGGCATTTTGTCTGTCAGCCATGTACCAGTAGCCAAATCATATTTGAGTCTCTCAAATGTCTCATCTTGTCGAGCCTCCATGGCCAAAACTAGTTTGTATGTTGTTGTAATATTATATAGTCCCTTTGCACCAAGTCCTTGACATATTATGCACTTTGTGTAGTCGATGTCAGTGTCCTGGCGTCTCCTCTTGGGTTCCTTTTTCAGTGACAAGCTTCCTTCCACCACCCGTTTCTCTGCGTGGGTCATCATCGTACCTCTCATGCAATCACCTGCAACAGCAAAACCACCACCATGTTATGCATACTAGCAACTAGAGTAGGCCTACATGCAAGCTATTGATATGCTACACTACATGCAAATTTCTGATATGCTAGTCTACATGCACACTACACAATGGCCACACCACTACAGATCACACAGTTTTGGACATTTCTGCCCACATGATTTTTATGAGACAAATGGCATAAAACACATCATATCACTCTGAAACCATCATAAATAGATTCCCTGACCTTGAAAACCAGAAAAACAAAGTATTACACATGAAAATAAGATAACAGTTGATGACAATATGGAGATTTAAAACTATGGCGACCATCTTGGACGCCATCTTGAATTGCACAGTTACAGTAGCCTGTTGGAAAGGTTGTCCACCTGGAAGTTGTTGCTGGGGGTCTAAGGAATCCAACCATATAAAACAACCTTTTATAGCAGACCGTGTCTGGTTGACCACTCTTGCCACAAGACTATATCCTACGTACATAATCCTTTTATGCTGAAATAGCAAGGTTGGCAGGTAGCTGCATACGAGTCCATTTCCGGGAAGCTGAGGACATCATTCAAGTAACCTAGTTTTCTCTTCAACTCACTTGAGCTTCAAATCTTATTTTTATTCAGTTGTGTGAGCAGAAACCCCCGTGGGTGACCCACACCCCAGTGCAGTGTGTGTGTGCGCGTAACCCACTCCCCCGTGTGTGTGTGTGTGTGTGTGTGTGTGTGTGTGTGTGTGTGTGTGTGTGTGTGTGTGTGTGTGTGTGTGTGTGTGTGTGTGTGTGTGCGTGCCCACGTATACATATTTTCGCTTTTAAAATGATTTCCTCTGCAACCGCTTGTCTGATCCATGCTGGATTTTAAACATTGGAGGGACTCCCCATGGAGAATATTTTATTGCTAACTCTGACATCATAGGTCGCATAGTATGGCAGCCACATTGGATTAAAGGGAAAAAAACTTGGATTTTTTTTCTCCAAAACCACTCAACAAATACAATTGAAATTTGGCATATGTCATCAACTTCCCATGGGGTATAAAGGGTGATAACGATGACATCATCGGTGAAGTGGTATTCCAACCATAATTGGTTGAATCAAAATCTTTATCTGAAAAATCTGAAACCGATGTAAGTGAATAATTAAATTCATGATGTCATTGGTCTGGTGGCCATATTAGATTGAAAATAAAAACGTTTTTTAAAAATCCACTTTTTCAGAACTGCTTAACAGATCGATGCGAAACTTCATACATATGAACGACTAGCCATGGGGAATGTAGTTTGAATTTGGTGTTTTTTCTTATTCATCTTCATTGATGCAATTTAGCCTTAATGTGCATAAAAGTGGTCGTTACATATCATAATAATTAATGAATAAGCAAAACGATAATGGCAACGAATGTGACATAATAGGGGCATGGATGATACGGTACAAGGGCCATAATAGCATGTTCAGTTAACGATCTTATGCATACTTCAATTAAAACCGGGCAGCCACTTAACCGGGCAACCCTTTATCAGAGCAGCCCTTTATCAGAGCAGCCCCTTAACCGGGCAACCCCTTAACCGAGCAGCCCTTTATCAGAGCAGCCCCTTATCTGAGCAGCCCCTTAACCGGGCAGCCCCTTAACTGAGCAGCCCTTTATCAGAGCAGCCCTTTATCAGAGCAGCCCTTTATCAGAGCAGCCCTTTATCAGAGCAGCCCCTTAACCGGGAAAACCCATAACCGGGCAACCCCTTAACCGAGCAGCCCCTTATCTGAGCAGCCCCTTAACCGGGCAACCCCTTAACCGAGCAGCCCCTTAACTGAGCAGCCCCTTAACCGAGCAGCCCCTTAACCGAGCAGCCCCTTATCTGAGCAGCCCCTTATCTGAGCAGCCCCTTATCTGACCAGCCCCTTAACCGAGCAGCCCCTTAACCGAGCAGCCCTTTATCCGAGCAGCTCCTTAACCGAGCAGCCCTTTATCTGAGCAGCCCCTTAACCGAGCAGCCCCTTAACCGAGCAGCCCTTTATCCGAGCAGCCCCTTAACCGAGCAGCCCCTTAACCGAGCAGCCCCTTAACCGAGCAGCCCTTTATCCGAGCAGCCCCTTAACCGAGCAGCCCTTTATCTGAGCAGCCCCTTAACCGAGCAGCCCCTTAACCAAGCAGCCCCTTAACCGAGTTGCCCCTTAACCGTGAAGTGTCATTTTTGTTCAGAATGTGCGAGCGAGGCGAGACTATTCGCTCTGACGAGTGCTGTTCTGGTCTGTGTTGTCGAGTTGGGCATCTAACTGTGTATTTGAACTTGAATTACTCTCTTTGTGACTGATTGATTTTGGGGTTTATTTAATTTA
>NC_136262.1:181117229-181280055 GCF_964187855.1 Myxine glutinosa
GAGACTACAGATGGGGTGGCACTGTGAGAGATGCTTCGTCGATGTCCTTGGCCCAATGGCCAACGAGGGAGGCTCCAGGTGGGGTGGCACTGTGAGAGATGCTTCGTCAAGGTCCTTGGCCCAATGGCCAACGAGGGAGACTTCAGATGGGGTGGTACTGTGAGAGATGCTTCGTCGATGTCCTTGGCCCAATGGCCAACGAGGGAGACTCCAGATGGGGTGGTACTGTGAGAGATGCTTCGTCGATGTCCTTGGCCCAATGGCCAACGAGGGAGACTCCAGATGGGGTGGCACTGTGAGAGATGCTTCGTCAATGTCCTTTGCCCATTGCCCTTGTGGAGATTTACGACTTTAACTTTTGCAGCTTCTGGGCATGAAGTGTTCGATTAAATAAAGTGCAAACAGGTTCAATTAAGATATTTTGGTTTGGATTTGGATCGTTGTGTTTTGACAGTTGGTGACTACTGGATCCTGCTGTATCTGACATGGTCATTATCCAAGGAACTTTGCAAGACTCTTATCAGTTTCAAGGAGCAATTTTTTTTATTTTTTTTTTGTATACTGTATCGAGGCTCGTGAAAGAGCTAACATTTACTTCACAAACAAATCAACCAGACAAACAAAATACCCAAAAAGAGGGAGCGGAAGTCAAGATGGGGAGAGAAGGGGAAGCACACAAACATAACATTTGAGAGCAGGGAGATGTGTGGGAGGGAGAGGGCTTGGGGGGAGCAGGCGTGGGAATGGGGGGGGGGGGAGTGGGAGAAGTATAAAACACAAGGACACCAAGGACTTCCAGGACAGAAGTTGGTATTTCAAAAAAGTGGAATTGGGGTGAAATTAGCGGGGGTAGAAAAGATCAAGGTTTTGGATGGGGGAAGATAAGAGATGGTGGTGAACAGCTGTTTTAAAGACCTAGAGGGTGGAGTGGGATTGAAGAGAGTGAGGGAGTTGGTTCCAGAGGTGGGAGAAAAGAGGAGTGAAGGTGAGCAGAGAGTCTTGATTTTGGCAGTTTAACCATAAGAGGGTTGCAGGCAGATCTTGTGCAACCTGTAGGAATATTTGGGGGACAGAGCCCAGAGAGAGCTGGGGGGGGGCAAGGCCAGAGAGGAGTCGGTGGAAGACGGAAAGACCACCTGCCTGCGGTGAGTGAGTGAAAGGCCCTTGGAGTTAGCTTCATCGCGGGAGATTTCAATGATTCTGAAAGCTTTGGTTTCAACAGCGTGAAGCCGAGCTAGGTGTGAGGGAGGAGCACCAGCCCAGAGGGAAGAGCAGTGTTCCATTGAGCTGTGGATGAAAGCCTTGTATGTGGTGAGGAGCTCAGGTGTGCCAAGGAAGGACTTGGGGAACTCCAGCCTGAACAGGAAGAGGAAATGAGAGAAACCCATTCAGGGCCACACGTTGACTACGACTAGAGAGGAAGTCCGCCAGCCATGCGTGGAGATTTCCATGGATACCAAAGGAGGAGAGTTTCGTGAGCAGAGTGGGGTGCCAGACCGTATCGAAGGCACGTGATATGTCAAGGGAGACAGCTCTAATTTCCTGTTTGTTCTCTAATTCTAATTCTAATTTGTTCTAATTTCCTGTTCCTGTTTGTCCTGTTCTCTAATTTCCAGCTCTAATTAGAACATTCTCTCATTTTAGGTAACTGCTGCGAATTCCTTCACAACATTCTCTTCCGATTCCTCAAAAATATCCCCCTGCCCCCACATCCTCAATTACATTCTTCTGTGATTACTAAAATCTTATTTCGTAATTCCTCATAGAGCTTGTCCTCCCTTGGTATTTATTCTGATGCAGTCATCCTATTGTGCCAGTTGCCACCACCAGACTCAGGGCTGTAATGCTTGGAGTGTCCTCTCTGAGTCTGGAAGGTCGTTGGGTCGAACCCTGGCCGAGTCATGCCAAAGACATTAAACATGGTCCGTGCTGCTTCCTTGCTTGATTCTCATTATCTTAAAAGGACAGACGGAACAAGGAACCACTGCACAGGCTTCATGGGCCGAGTGGCCTTCTTCTGAGTTGAGGTTCCTCATACGGAAACTTTTTATTATTAGAAAAAATGGTTCTACATGGAATACTGTACATGACAAATTATACTTCCTGAACTCCACCCTTTCTTTGATGGCCAGAGTCTCAACCCCATCTCTCCTAACTCCCAATCTATCCTTCCCAATATTTTGCTCATCCTTTCCCTCTCTCCCTTGCTTGGACTCTACCACCAACTCATCTCCCCTGCCCCCCCCCCCCCCCTTGTTCCCTCATATATCCCTGCATATTCCTAACTCATCCTTCACTCTAATTCAGCTCTCCCAATCACCAACTCATCCTTCCTTCTTCTCAAGTCATTCCTCTATATCCTTGACTCTTTCTTCCCTTTATTCAATCCATCCTTCCCTTTCTCCAAGTCATTATTCTATATCCCTGACCCTTTTTTCCCTTTACTCAATCCACCCTTCCATGGCTCCAACTTATCCTCACCTATAAAAAAAAAATCCTATCTCTTCTCTCAACTTTTCCTCCCTATCCCCAAATGCATCCTTCAATAATTAAAACCCCCTCTCTCTTTATCCCCAAATGCATCCTTCAATAATTAAAACCCCCTCTCTCTTTATCCCCAAAACATCCTTCAATATTTAAAAACCCCCTTCCTCTTTATCCCCAAATGCATCCTTCAATATTTAAAACCCCCTCTCTCTTTATCCCCAAATTCATCCTTCATATTTAAACCCCCTCTCTCTTTATTCCCAAATGAATCCTTCAATATTTAAAACCCCCTCTCTGTTTATCCCCAAATGCATCCTTCAATATTTAAAACCCCCTCTCTGTTTATCCCCAAATGCATCCTTCAATATTTAAAACCCCCTCTCTGTTTATCCCCAAATGCATCCTTCAATATTTAAAAACCCCTCTCTCTTTATCCCCAAAACATCCTGCAATGTTTAAAACCTCCTCTCTTTATCCCCAAATGAATCCTTCAATATTTAAAAACCCCTCCCTCTTTATCCCCAAATGCATCCTTCAATATTTAAAACCCCCTCTCTGTTTATCCCCAAATGCATCCTTCAATATTTAAAACCCCCCTCTCTCTTTATCCCCAAATTCATCGTTCATATTTAAACTCCCTCTCTCTTTATTCCCAAATGAATCCTTCAATATTTAAAACCCCCCTCTCTGTTTATCCCCAAATGCATCCTTCAATATTTAAAACCCCCTCCCTCTTTATCCCCAAATGCATCCTTCAATATTTAAAACCCCCTCCCTCTTTATCCCCAAATGCATCCTTCAATATTTAAAACCCCCTCTCTCTTTATCCCCAAAACATCCTGCAATATTTAAAACCCTCTCTCTTTATCCCCAAATGAATCCTTCAAAATTTAAAACCCCCTCCCTCTTTATCCCCAAATGCATCCTTCAATATTTAAAACCCCCTCCCTCTTTATCCCCAAATGCATCCTTCAATATTTAAAACCCCCTCTCTGTTTATCCCCAAATGAATCCTTCAATATTTAAAACCCCCTCTCTCTTTATCCCCAAATGCATCCTTCAATATTTAAAACCCCCTCTCTCTTTATCCCCAAAACATCCTGCAATATTTAAAACCCTCTCTCTTTATCCCCAAATGAATCCTTCAAAATTTAAAACCCCCTCCCTCTTTATCCCCAAATGCATCCTTCAATATTTAAAACCCCCTCTCTCTTTATCCCCAAAACATCCTGCAATATTTAAAACCCTCTCTCTTTATCCCCAAATGAATCCTTCAAAATTTAAAACCCCCTCCCTCTTTATCCCCAAATGCATCCTTCAATATTTAAAACCCCCTCCCTCTTTATCCCCAAATGCATCCTTCAATATTTAAAACCCCCTCTCTGTTTATCCCCAAATGCATCCTTCAATATTTAAAACCCCCTCTCTCTTTATCCCCAAATACATCCTTCAATATTTAAAACCCCCTCTCTCTTTATCCCCAAATACATCCTTCAATATTTAAACTCCCTCTCTCTTTATTCCCAAATGAATCCTTCAATATTTAAAACCCCCTCTCTGTTTATCCCCAAATGCATCCTTCAATATTTAAAACCCCCTCTCTCTTTATCCCCAAATACATCCTTCAATATTTAAACTCCCTCTCTCTTTAGTCCCAAATGAATCCTTCAATATTTAAACCCCCTCTCTCTTTATCCCCAAATACATCCTTCAATATTTAAACCCCCTCGCTCTTTATTCCCAAATGAATCCTTCAATATTTAAAACCCCCTCTCTCATTATCCCCAAATACATCCTTCAATATTTAAAACCCCCTCTCTGTTTATCCCCAAATACATCCTTCAATATTTAAACTCCCTCTCTCTTTAGTCCCAAATGAATCCTTCAATATTTAAACTCCCTCTCTCTTTAGTCCCAAATGAATCCTTCAATATTTAAAACCCCCTCTCTCTTTATCCCCAAATACATCCTTCAATATTTAAACCCCCCCGCTCTTTATTCCCAAATGAATCCTTCAATATTTAAAACCCCCTCGCTCTTTATCCCCAAATACATCCTTCAATATTTAAAACCCCCTCTCTCTTTATCCCCAAATGCATCCTTCAATATTTAAAACCCCCTCTCTCTTTATCCCCAAATACATCCTTCAATATTTAAACTCCCTCTCTCTTTATTCCCAAATGAATCCTTCAATATTTAAAAACCCCTCTCTCTTTATCCCCAAATACATCCTTCAATATTTAAAACCCCCTCTCTGTTTATCCCCAAATGCATCCTTCAATATTTAAAACCCCCTCTCTCTTTATCCCCAAATACATCCTTCAATATTTAAACTCCCTCTCTCTTTAGTCCCAAATGAATCCTTCAATATTTAAAACCCCCTCTCTCTTTATCCCCAAATACATCCTTCAATATTTAAAACCCCCTCTCTCTTTATCCCCAAATGCATCCTTCAATATTTAAAACCCCCTCTCTCTTTATCCCCAAATACATCCTTCAATATTTAAACTCCCTCTCTCTTTATTCCCAAATGAATCCTTCAATATTTAAAAACCCCTCTCTCTTTATCCCCAAATACATCCTTCAATATTTAAAACCCCCTCTCTCTTTATCCCCAAATACATCCTTCAATATTTAAACTCCCTCTCTCTTTAGTCCCAAATGAATCCTTCAATGTTTAAAACCTCCTCTCTTTATCCCCAAATGAATCCTTCAATATTTAAAAACCCCTCCCTCTTTATCCCCAAATGCATCCTTCAATATTTAAAACCCCCTCTCTGTTTATCCCCAAATGCATCCTTCAATATTTAAAACCCCCCTCTCTCTTTATCCCCAAATTCATCGTTCATATTTAAACTCCCTCTCTCTTTATTCCCAAATGAATCCTTCAATATTTAAAACCCCCTCTCTGTTTATCCCCAAATGCATCCTTCAATATTTAAAACCCCCTCCCTCTTTATCCCCAAATGCATCCTTCAATATTTAAAACCCCCTCCCTCTTTATCCCCAAATGCATCCTTCAATATTTAAAACCCCCTCTCTCTTTATCCCCAAAACATCCTGCAATATTTAAAACCCTCTCTCTTTATCCCCAAATGAATCCTTCAAAATTTAAAACCCCCTCCCTCTTTATCCCCAAATGCATCCTTCAATATTTAAAACCCCCTCCCTCTTTATCCCCAAATGCATCCTTCAATATTTAAAACCCCCTCTCTGTTTATCCCCAAATGAATCCTTCAATATTTAAAACCCCCTCTCTCTTTATCCCCAAATGCATCCTTCAATATTTAAAACCCCCTCTCTCTTTATCCCCAAAACATCCTGCAATATTTAAAACCCTCTCTCTTTATCCCCAAATGAATCCTTCAAAATTTAAAACCCCCTCCCTCTTTATCCCCAAATGCATCCTTCAATATTTAAAACCCCCTCTCTGTTTATCCCCAAATGCATCCTTCAATATTTAAAACCCCCTCTCTCTTTATCCCCAAATACATCCTTCAATATTTAAACTCCCTCTCTCTTTAGTCCCAAATGAATCCTTCAATATTTAAAACCCCCTCTCTCTTTATCCCCAAATACATCCTTCAATATTTAAAACCCCCTCTCTCTTTATCCCCAAATGCATCCTTCAATATTTAAAACCCCCTCTCTGTTATCCCCAAATGCATCCTTCAATATTTAAAACCCCCTCTCTCTTTATCCCCAAAACATCCTGCAATATTTAAAACCCTCTCTCTTTATCCCCAAATGAATCCTTCAAAATTTAAAACCCCCTCCCTCTTTATCCCCAAATGCATCCTTCAATATTTAAAACCCCCTCTCTGTTTATCCCCAAATGCATCCTTCAATATTTAAAACCCCCTCTCTCTTTATCCCCAAATACATCCTTCAATATTTAAAACCCCCTCTCTCTTTATCCCCAAATACATCCTTCAATATTTAAACTCCCTCTCTCTTTATTCCCAAATGAATCCTTCAATATTTAAAACCCCCTCTCTGTTTATCCCCAAATGCATCCTTCAATATTTAAAACCCCCTCTCTCTTTATCCCCAAATACATCCTTCAATATTTAAACTCCCTCTCTCTTTAGTCCCAAATGAATCCTTCAATATTTAAACCCCCTCTCTCTTTATCCCCAAATACATCCTTCAATATTTAAACCCCCTCGCTCTTTATTCCCAAATGAATCCTTCAATATTTAAAACCCCCTCTCTCTTTATCCCCAAATACATCCTTCAATATTTAAAACCCCCTCTCTGTTTATCCCCAAATACATCCTTCAATATTTAAACTCCCTCTCTCTTTAGTCCCAAATGAATCCTTCAATATTTTAACTCCCTCTCTCTTTAGTCCCAAATGAATCCTTCAATATTTAAAACCCCCTCTCTCTTTATCCCCAAATACATCCTTCAATATTTAAACCCCCCCGCTCTTTATTCCCAAATGAATCCTTCAATATTTAAAACCCCCTCGCTCTTTATCCCCAAATACATCCTTCAATATTTAAAACCCCCTCTCTCTTTATCCCCAAATGCATCCTTCAATATTTAAAACCCCCTCTCTCTTTATCCCCAAATACATCCTTCAATATTTAAACTCCCTCTCTCTTTATTCCCAAATGAATCCTTCAATATTTAAAAACCCCTCTCTCTTTATCCCCAAATACATCCTTCAATATTTAAAACCCCCTCTCTGTTTATCCCCAAATGCATCCTTCAATATTTAAAACCCCCTCTCTCTTTATCCCCAAATACATCCTTCAATATTTAAACTCCCTCTCTCTTTAGTCCCAAATGAATCCTTCAATATTTAAAACCCCCTCTCTCTTTATCCCCAAATACATCCTTCAATATTTAAAACCCCCTCTCTCTTTATCCCCAAATGCATCCTTCAATATTTAAAACCCCCTCTCTCTCGTTATCCCCAAATACATCCTTCAATATTTAAACTCCCTCTCTCTTTATTCCCAAATGAATCCTTCAATATTTAAAAACCCCTCTCGCTTTATCCCCAAATACATCCTTCAATATTTAAAACCCCCTCTCTCTTTATCCCCAAATACATCCTTCAATATTTAAACTCCCTCTCTCTTTAGTCCCAAATGAATCCTTCAATATTTAAAACCCCCTCTCTCTTTATCCCCAAATACATCCTTCAATATTTAAACCCCCTCGCTCTTTATTCCCAAATGAATCCTTCAATATTTAAAACCCCCTCTCTCTTTATCCCGAAATACATCCTTCAATATTTAAAACCCCCTCTGTTTATCCCCAAATACATCCTTCAATATTTAAACTCCCTCTCTCTTTAGTCCCAAATGAATCCTTCAATATTTAAACTCCCTCTCTCTTTAGTCCCAAATGAATCCTTCAATATTTAAAACCCCCTCTCTCTTTATCCCCAAATACATCCTTCAATATTTAAACCCCCTCGCTCTTTATTGCCAAATGAATCCTTCAATATTTAAAACCCCCTCGCTCTTTATCCCCAAATACATCCTTCAATATTTAAAACCCCCTCTCTCTTTAACCCCAAATTCATCCTTCAATATTTAAAACCCCCTCGCTTATTCTCAAATGAATCCTTCAATATTTAAAACCCCCTCGCTCTTTATCCCCAAATACATCCTTCAATATTTAAAACCCCCTCTCTCTTTATCCCCAAATTCATCCTTCAATATTTAAAACTCCCTCTCTCTTTATTCCCAAATGAATCCTTCAATATTTAAAAACCCCTCTCTCTTTATCCCCAAATACATCCTTCAATATTTAAAACCCCCTCTCTCTTTATCCCCAAATACATCCTTCAATATTTAAACTCCCTCTCTCTTTAGTCCCAAATGAATCCTTCAATATTTAAAACCCCCTCTCTCTTTATCCCCAAATACATCCTTCAATATTTAAACCCCCTCGCTCTTTATTCCCAAATGAATCCTTCAATATTTAAAACCCCCCTCTCTCTTTATCCCGAAATACATCCTTCAATATTTAAAACCCCCTCTGTTTATCCCCAAATACATCCTTCAATATTTAAACTCCCTCTCTCTTTAGTCCCAAATGAATCCTTCAATATTTAAACTCCCTCTCTCTTTAGTCCCAAATGAATCCTTCAATATTTAAAACCCCCTCTCTCTTTATCCCCAAATACATCCTTCAATATTTAAACCCCCTCGCTCTTTATTGCCAAATGAATCCTTCAATATTTAAAACCCCCTCGCTCTTTATCCCCAAATACATCCTTCAATATTTAAAACCCCTTCTCTCTTTAACCCCAAATTCATCCTTCAATATTTAAAACCCCCTCGCTCTTTATTCTCAAATGAATCCTTCAATATTTAAAACCCCCTCGCTCTTTATCCCCAAATACATCCTTCAATATTTAAAACCCCCTCTCTCTTTATCCCCAAATTCATCCTTCAATATTTAAAACCCCCTCCCTCTTTATCCCCAAATACATCCTTCAATATTTAAAAACCCCTCTCTCTTTATCCCCAAATTCATCCTTCATATTTAACCCCCCCCCCCCCCCCCCCCACCCTCCTCTCCATATCCCCGACCGACCCTTTAAACCCCAATCTTCGTTCTTTTTCTCCACCATGCTTACATACATACATACCTCCAAGTCTCTCCTCCTTTTCCCCAAACGATTCTTCCCTATTCCCAACATTTTTGCTTCATTCACCTCATCCTGTATCCTTCACCCATTCCTCGTTGTCCTCATCCTTTGCTCATCCTGACCCAGCTGATCTCCATAGATTCCCGACCCATAACTTCTTATCCGGCAACGTGTCCATCTACATGTCCAATCATCTGTCTCTGTCTCTAACTCAATCCATCTTCGCCATGTTCCTCATCACACCTTCGTCCAGGATCGTTACCTGTGTGAGAGACCAAGGCCTCCAGTTGAGGTTTCTCTTTCATTAAGATCCAATCAAGGTTGTCTCTGTCGCCATTTTGTTACAACCTTTCCAGGTGGATTTCCTTTGTGTGTTTCCACTTGACCTTTCAATGGATCTTGTCTCGTTGCTGCCTTGCAGTTTCACGTGATTACGTCACTTACAAGGGATGGAGATTCCTTATACACCACGTGACGTCTTATGTAAGCACCTTCCATGAACGATTCACCTGCTCCCTTTGATTGTATCCATAAGAAGCACTTTGAAGACGATCTATACATTCGGAGGAATCTGGGCGATGGATATAATATCGTTCATTTTGAAACCGTCGTTTATCTAACTATGACGTAACGTTTGTCAAAGACTAAAGATTGCACGACTTATGTAAGAAGAGAATCAAACGAAGACGGCGATGGAAACGTTGCGTCAGTCCGCGTGCTTTGGTCTCGCGCCGTCTTTGTGACGTCATCGACGCGCTCAGGTTAAACGCTTCGTTCCACGTCATAGGACCAACGATCTGATGTAATCAGGGGATTAATACGTTAATCGGTGCGCAGATCGACACGAGTGCATCTCCCGTGGTTATCGTGTATCGAACCCATGGTGGAGGAAGCATTTGTCTTTGGCAATGATGAATCCAATGAACCGTCTGTGACGACTCTCAGCTTCAGTGATCTTACGTCATCGTTAGTCTATTGCGTGGATCGCGGCTTGGGATTCTTAATTAAGGGGATCTCTCGCCCTCCACTCCGACTCCAAGCACAAACCGTCCGTGCTTTTGTTTATGATGTGTATAAAGCTAAAGTAACTGTAATGGAGGCAGCGTTCGATTGGCTTGGACTCTGACGTTTTCCTGGCCCCGGGCAAATTAATTAGTTAATGCGATCTAAACGTGGATTCAGGATGTGAAATGTCTCCATGCAGGATACGGCAATTGCTTCTCCATGTAAAATGTCTCCATACAGGATAAGGCAATTCCTACTCCATGTAAAATGTCTCCATACAGAATAAGGCAATTCCTACTCCATGTAAAATGTATCCATACAGGATAAGGCAATTCCTACTCCATGTAAAATGTATCCATACAGGATAAGGCAATTCCTACTCCATGTAAAATGTCTCCATACAGGATAAGGCAATTCCTACTCCATGTAAAATGTCTCCATACAGGATAAGGCAATTCCTACTCCATGTAAAATGTATCCATACAGGATAAGGCAATTCCTACTCCATGTAAAATGTATCCATACAGGATAAGGCAATTCCTACTCCATGTAAAATGTATCCATACAGGATAAGGCAATTCCTACTCCATGTAAAATGTATCCATACAGGATAAGGCAATTCCTACTCCATGTAAAATGTATCCATACAGGATAAGGCAATTCCTACTCCATGTAAAATGTATCCATACAGGATAAGGCAATTCCTACTCCATGTAAAATGTCTCCATGCAGGAAAAGGCAATACCTGATCCATGTAAAATGTCTCCATACAGAATAAGACAATTCCTACTCCATGTAAAATGTCTTCATGCAGGATAAGGCAATTCCTGATCCATGTAAAATGTCTCAATACAGGATAAGGCAATTCCTACTCCATGTAAAATGTCTCCATGCAGGATAAGGCAATTCCTACTCCATGTAAAATGTCTCCATACAGGATAAGGCAATTCCTACTCCATGTAAAATGTATCCATACAGAATAAGACAATTCCTACTCCATGTGAAATGTCTCCATGCAGCAAAAGCAATTCCTACTCCATGTGAAATGTCTCCATACAGGATAAGGTAATTCCTACTCCATGTGAAATGTCTCCATACAGGATAAGGCAATTCGTACTCCATGTAAAATGTCTCCATACAGGATAAGGCAATTCCTACTCCATGTAAAATGTCTCCATACAGGATAAGGCAATTCCTACTCCATGTAAAATGTCTCCATGCAGGATAAGGCAATTCCTGATCCATGTAAAATGTCTCCAGATAGAATAAGGCAATTCCTGATCCATGTAAAATGTATCCATACAGGATAAGGCAATTCCTACTCCATGTAAAATGTATCCATACAGGATAAGGCAATTCCTACTCCATGTAAAATGTATCCATACAGGATAAGGCAATTCCTACTCCATGTAAAATGTCTCCATGCAGGAAAAGGCAATACCTGATCCATGTAAAATGTCTCCATACAGAATAAGACAATTCCTACTCCATGTAAAATGTCTTCATGCAGGATAAGGCAATTCCTGATCCATGTAAAATGTCTCAATACAGGATAAGGCAATTCCTACTCCATGTAAAATGTCTCCATGCAGGATAAGGCAATTCCTACTCCATGTAAAATGTCTCCATACAGGATAAGGCAATTCCTACTCCATGTAAAATGTATCCATACAGAATAAGACAATTCCTACTCCATGTGAAATGTCTCCATGCAGCAAAAGCAATTCCTACTCCATGTGAAATGTCTCCATACAGGATAAGGCAATTCGTACTCCATGTAAAATGTCTCCATACAGGATAAGGCAATTCCTACTCCATGTAAAATGTCTCCATACAGGATAAGGCAATTCCTACTCCATGTAAAATGTCTCCATGCAGGATAAGGCAATTCCTGATCCATGTAAAATGTCTCCAGATAGAATAAGGCAATTCCTGATCCATGTAAAATGTCTCCATACAGGATAAGGCAATTCCTACTCCATGTAAAATGTCTCCATAAAGAATAAGGCAATTCCGAATCCATGTAAAATGCCTCCATACAGGATAAGGCAATTCCTGATCCATGTAAAATGTCTCCATACAGGATAAGGCCATTCCTACTCCATGTAAAATGTCTCCGTGCAGGACAAAGCCATTCCTAATCCATGTAAAATGTCTCCATACAAGATAAGGCAATTCCTGATCCATGTAAAATGTCTCCATACAGGATAAGGCAATTCCTACTCCATGTAAAATGTCTCCATGCAGGATAAGACAATTCCTACTCCATGTAAAATGTCTCCATGCAGGATAAAGCAATTCCTACTCCATGTTAAATGTCTCCATACAGGATAAGGCAATTCCTAATCCATGTAAAATGTCTCTATACAGGATAAGACAATTCCTACTCCATGTAAAATGTCTCCATGCAGGATAAAGCAATTCCTACTCCATGTTAAATGTCTCCAAACAGGATAAAGCTTCCTATTTCATGTAAAATGTCTCCATTCAGGATAGGCAATTCCTACTCCATGTAAAATGTCTCCATGCAGGATAAGACAATTCCTACTCCATGTAAAATGTCTCCATGCAGGATAAAGCAATTCCTACTCCATGTAAAATACCTCCATACAGGATCAAGCAATTCCGACTCCATGTAAAATGTCTCCATACAGGATAAGGCAATTCCTACTCCTTGTAAAATGTCTCCATACAGGATAAGGCAATTCCTACTCCTTGTAAAATGTCTCCATACAGGATAAGGCAATTCCTACTCCTTGTAAAATGTCTCCATACAGGATAAAGCAAATCCTACTCCATGTAAAATGTCTCCATACAGGATAAGGCAATTCCTACTCCTTGTAAAATGTTTCCATACAGGATAATGCAATTCCTACTCCTTGTAAAATGTCTCCATACAGGATAAAGCAAATCCTACTCCTTGTAAAATGTCTCCATACAGGATAAAGCAAATCCTACTCCTTGTAAAATGTCTCCATACAGGATAAAGCAAATCCTACTCCATCTAAAATGTCTCCATACAGGATAAGGCAATTCCTACTCCTTGTAAAATGTCTCCATACAGGATAAGGCAATTCCTACTCCTTGTAAAATGTCTCCATACAGGATAAGGCAATTCCTACTCCTTGTAAAATGTCTCCATACAGGATAAGGCAATTCCTACTCCTTGTAAAATGTCTCCATACAGGATAAAGCAATTCCGACTCCATGTAAAATGTCTCCATACAGGATAAAGCTTCCTATTTCATGTAAAATGTCTCCATACAGGATAGGCAATTCCTACTCCGTGTAAAATGTCTCCATACAGGATAAAGCTTCCTATTTCATGTAAAATGTCTCCATACAGGATAAGGCAATTCCTACTCCATGCAAAATGTCTCCATACAGGATAAGGCAATTCTTACTCCATGCAAAATGTCTCCATACAGGATAAAGCTTCCTATTTCATGTAAAATGTCTCCATACAGGATAAGGCAATTCCTACTCCATGCCAAATGTCTCCATACAGGATAAGGCAATTCCTACTCCATGCAAAATGTCTCCATACAGGATAAAGCTTCCTATTTCATGTAAAATGTCTCCATGCAGGATAAGACAATTGCTACTCCATGTAAAATGTCTCCATACAGGATAAAGCAATTCCTACTCCATGTAAAATGTCTCCATACAGGATAAAGCAATTCCTACTCCATGTAAAATGTCTCCATACAGGATAAGGCAATTCCTACTCCTTGTAAAATGTCTCAATACAGGATAAGGCAATTCCTACTCCTTGTAAAATGTCTCCATGCAGGATAAGGCAATTCCTACTCCATGTAAAATGTCTCCATACAGGATAAGGCAATTCCTACTCCATGTAAAATGTCTCCATACAGGATAAAGAAATTCCTAATCCATGTAAAATGTCTCCATACAGGATAAAGCTTCCTATTTCATGTAAAATGTCTCCATACAGGATAAGGCAATTCCTACTCCATGCAGAATGTCTCCATACAGGATAAGGCAATTCCTACTCCATGTAAAATGTCTCCATACAGGATAAAGCAATTCCTAATCCATGTAAAATGTCTCCATACAGGATAAAGCTTCCTATTTCATGTAAAATGTCTCCATACAGGATAAGGCAATTCCTACTCCATGTAAAATGTCTCCATGCAGGATAAAGCTTCCTATTTCATGTAAAATGTCTCCATACAGAATAAGGCAATTCCTACTCCTTGTAAAATGTCTCCATACAGGATAAGGCAATTCCTACTCCTTGTAAAATGTCTCCATGCAGGATAAGGCAATTCCTACTCCATGTAAAATGTCTCCATACAGGATAAGGCAATTCCTACTCCATGTAAAATGGCTCCATACAGGATAAGGCAATTCCGACTCCATGTAAAATGTCTCCATGCAGGATAAGGCAATTCCTACTCCATGTAAAATGTCTCCATGCAGGATAAGGCAATTCCTACTCCATGTAAAATGTCTCCATGCAGGATAAAGCTTCCTATTTCATGTAAAATGTCTCCATACAGGATAAGGCAATTCCTACTCCATGTAAAATGTCTCCATACAGGATAAGACAATTCCTAATCCATGTAAAATGTCTCCATGCAGGATAAGGCAATTCCTACTCCATGTAAAATGTCTCAATGCAGGATAAAGCTTCCTATTTCATGTAAAATTTCTCCATGCAGGATAAAGCAATTCCTACTCCATGTAAAATGTCTCCAGGCAGGATAAGGCAATTCCTGATCCATGTAAAATGTCTCCATACAGGATAAGGCAATTCCTGATCCATGTAAAATGTCTCCATACAGGATAAGGCAATTCCTACTCCATGTAAAATGTCTCCATACAGGATAAGGCAATTCCTACTCCATGTAAAATGTCTTCATGCAGAATAAGACAATTCCTACTCCATGTAAAATGTCTCAATGCAGGATAAAGCTTCCTATTTCATGTAAAATTTCTCCATGCAGGATAAAGCAATTCCTACTCCATGTAAAATGTCTCCAGGCAGGATAAGGCAATTCCTGATCCATGTAAAATGTCTCCATACAGGATAAGGCAATTCCTGATCCATGTAAAATGTCTCCATACAGGATAAGGCAATTCCTCATCCATGTAAAATGTCTCCATATGGGATAAGGCAATTCCTACTCCATGTAAAATGTATCCATGGAGGATAAGGCAATTCCTACTCCATGTAAAATGTCTCCATGCAGGAAAAGGCAATACCTGATCCATGTAAAATGTCTCCATACAGAATAAGACAATTCCTACTCCATGTAAAATGTCTTCATGCAGGATAAGGCAATTCCTGATCCATGTAAAATGTCTCAATACAGGATAAGGCAATTCCTACTCCATGCAAAATGTCTCCATACAGGATAAAGCTTCCTATTTCATGTAAAATGTCTCCATACAGGATAAGGCAATTCCTACTCCATGCCAAATGTCTCCATACAGGATAAGGCAATTCCTACTCCATGCAAAATGTCTCCATACAGGATAAAGCTTCCTATTTCATGTAAAATGTCTCCATGCAGGATAAGACAATTCCTACTCCATGTAAAATGTCTCCATACAGGATAAAGCAATTCCTACTCCATGTAAAATGTCTCCATACAGGATAAAGCAATTCCTCCTCCATGTAAAATGTCTCCATACAGGATAAGGCAATTCCTACTCCTTGTAAAATGTCTCAATACAGGATAAGGCAATTCCTACTCCTTGTAAAATGTCTCCATGCAGGATAAGGCAATTCCTACTCCATGTAAAATGTCTCCATACAGGATAAGGCAATTCCTACTCCATGTAAAATGTCTCCATACAGGATAAAGAAATTCCTAATCCATGTAAAATGTCTCCATACAGGATAAAGCTTCCTATTTCATGTAAAATGTCTCCATACAGGATAAGGCAATTCCTACTCCATGCAGAATGTCTCCATACAGGATAAGGCAATTCCTACTCCATGTAAAATGTCTCCATACAGGATAAAGCAATTCCTAATCCATGTAAAATGTCTCCATACAGGATAAAGCTTCCTATTTCATGTAAAATGTCTCCATACAGGATAAGGCAATTCCTACTCCATGTAAAATGTCTCCATGCAGGATAAAGCTTCCTATTTCATGTAAAATGTCTCCATACAGAATAAGGCAATTCCTACTCCTTGTAAAATGTCTCCATACAGGATAAGGCAATTCCTACTCCTTGTAAAATGTCTCCATGCAGGATAAGGCAATTCCTACTCCATGTAAAATGTCTCCATACAGGATAAGGCAATTCCTACTCCATGTAAAATGGCTCCATACAGGATAAGGCAATTCCGACTCCATGTAAAATGTCTCCATGCAGGATAAGGCAATTCCTACTCCATGTAAAATGTCTCCATGCAGGATAAGGCAATTCCTACTCCATGTAAAATGTCTCCATGCAGGATAAAGCTTCCTATTTCATGTAAAATGTCTCCATACAGGATAAGGCAATTCCTACTCCATGTAAAATGTCTCCATACAGGATAAGACAATTCCTAATCCATGTAAAATGTCTCCATGCAGGATAAGGCAATTCCTACTCCATGTAAAATGTCTCAATGCAGGATAAAGCTTCCTATTTCATGTAAAATTTCTCCATGCAGGATAAAGCAATTCCTACTCCATGTAAAATGTCTCCAGGCAGGATAAGGCAATTCCTGATCCATGTAAAATGTCTCCATACAGGATAAGGCAATTCCTGATCCATGTAAAATGTCTCCATACAGGATAAGGCAATTCCTACTCCATGTAAAATGTCTCCATACAGGATAAGGCAATTCCTACTCCATGTAAAATGTCTTCATGCAGAATAAGACAATTCCTACTCCATGTAAAATGTCTCAATGCAGGATAAAGCTTCCTATTTCATGTAAAATTTCTCCATGCAGGATAAAGCAATTCCTACTCCATGTAAAATGTCTCCAGGCAGGATAAGGCAATTCCTGATCCATGTAAAATGTCTCCATACAGGATAAGGCAATTCCTGATCCATGTAAAATGTCTCCATACAGGATAAGGCAATTCCTCATCCATGTAAAATGTCTCCATATGGGATAAGGCAATTCCTACTCCATGTAAAATGTATCCATGGAGGATAAGGCAATTCCTACTCCATGTAAAATGTCTCCATGCAGGAAAAGGCAATACCTGATCCATGTAAAATGTCTCCATACAGAATAAGACAATTCCTACTCCATGTAAAATGTCTTCATGCAGGATAAGGCAATTCCTGATCCATGTAAAATGTCTCAATACAGGATAAGGCAATTCCTACTCCATGTGAAATGTCTCCATGCAGGAAAAGGCAATACCTGATCCATGTAAAATGTCTCCATACAGAATAAGACAATTCCTACTCCATGTAAAATGTCTTCATGCAGGATAAGGCAATTCCTGATCCATGTAAAATGTCTCAATACAGGATAAGGCAATTCCTACTCCATGTGAAATGTCTCCATGCAGCAAAAGCAATTCCTACTCCATGTAAAATGTCTCCATACAGAATAAGGCAATTCCAACTCCATGTAAAATGTATCCATACAGAATAAGACAATTCCTACTCCATGTGAAATGTCTCCATGCAGGATAAGACAATTCTTACTCCATGTAAAATGTCTCCATGCAGGATAAGGCAATTCCTACTCCATGTAAAATGTATCCATACAGAATAAGACAATTCCTACTCCATGTAAAATGTCTCCATGCAGGATAAGGCAATTCCTACTCCATGTAAAAATGTCTCCATACAGGATAAGGCAATTCCTACTCCATGTAAAATGTATCCATACAGAATAAGACAATTCCTACTCCATGTGAAATGTCTCCATGCAGCAAAAGCAATTCCTACTCCATGTGAAATGTCTCCATACAGGATAAGGCAATTCGTACTCCATGTAAAATGTCTCCATACAGGATAAGGCAATTCCTACTCCATGTAAAATGTCTCCATACAGGATAAGGCAATTCTTACTTCGTGTAAAATGTCTCCATGCAGGATAAGGCAATTCCTACTCGATGTAAAATGTCTCCATACAGGATGAAGCAAATCCTACTCCATGTGAAGTGTCTCCATGCAGGATAAGGCCATTCCTACTCCATGTAAAATGTCTCCATACAGGATAAGGCAATTCCTACTCCATGTAAAATGTCTCCATACAGGATAAGGCAATTCCTACTCCATGTAAAATGTATCCATACAGGATAAGGCAATTCCTACTCCATGTAAAATGTATCCATACAGGATAAGGCAATTCCTACTCCATGTAAAATGTATCCATACAGGATAAGGCAATTCCTGATCCATGTAAAATGTCTCAATACAGGATAAGGCAATTCCTACACCATGTAAAATGTCTTCATGCAGGATAAGGCAATTCCTGATCCATGTAAAATGTCTCAATACAGGATAAGGCAATTCCTACACCATGTAAAATGTCTCCAAACAGAATAAGGCAATTCCAACTCCATGTAAAATGTATCCATACAGAATAAGACAATTCCTACTCCATGTGAAATGTCTCCATGCAGGATAAGACAATTCCTACTCCATGTAAAATGTCTCCATGCAGGATAAGGCAATTCCTACTCCATGTAAAATGTATCCATACAGAATAAGACAATTCCTACTCCATGTAAAATGTCTCCATGCAGGATAAGGCAATTCCTACTCCATGTAAAATGTCTCCATACAGGATAAGGCAATTCCTACTCCATGTAAAATGTATCCATACAGAATAAGACAATTCCGACTCCATGTGAAATGTCTCCATGCAGCAAAAGCAATTCCTACTCCATGTGAAATGTCTCCATACAGGATAAGGCAATTCGTACTCCATGTAAAATGTCTCCATGCAGGATAAGGCAATTCCTACTCCATGTAAAATGTCTCCATACAGGATAAGGCAATTCTTACTTCGTGTAAAATGTCTCCATGCAGGATAAGGCAATTCCTACTCGATGTAAAATGTCTCCATACAGGATGAAGCAATTCCTACTCCATGTGAAATGTCTCCATTCAGGATAAGGCAATTCCTACTCCATGTAAAATGTCTCCATACAGGATAAGGCAATTCTTACTCCATGTAAAATGTCTCCATACAGGATAAGGCAATTCCTACTCGATGTAAAATGTCTCCATGCATGATAAGGCAATTCCTACTCGATGTAAAATGTCTCCATACAGGATAAGGCAATTCCTACTCCATGTAAAATGTCTCCATGCAGTATAAGGCAATTCCTACTCGATGTAAAATGTCTCCATTCAGGATAAGGCAATTCCTACTCCATGTAAAATGTCTCCATGCAGGATAAGGCAATTCCTACTCCATGTAAAATGACTCCATACAGGATAAGGCAATTCCTACTCCATGTAAAATGTCTCCATGCAGTATAAGGCAATTCCTACTCGATGTAAAATGTCTCCATACAGGATAAGGCAATTCCTACTCCATGTAAAATGTCTCCATACAGGATAAGGCAATTCTTACTTCGTGTAAAATGTCTCCATGCAGGATAAGGCAATTCCTACTCGATGTAAAATGTCTCCATACAGGATGAAGCAATTCCTACTCCATGTGAAATGTCTCCATTCAGGATAAGGCAATTCCTACTCCATGTAAAATGTCTCCATACAGGATAAGGCAATTCTTACTCCATGTAAAATGTCTCCATACAGGATAAGGCAATTCCTACTCGATGTAAAATGTCTCCATGCATGATAAGGCAATTCCTACTCGATGTAAAATGTCTCCATACAGGATAAGGCAATTCCTACTCCATGTAAAATGTCTCCATGCAGTATAAGGCAATTCCTACTCGATGTAAAATGTCTCCATACAGGATAAGGCAATTCCTACTCCATGTAAAATGTCTCCATGCAGGATAAGGCAATTCCTACTCCATGTAAAATGACTCCATACAGGATAAGGCAATTCCTACTCCATGTAAAATGTCTCCATGCAGTATAAGGCAATTCCTACTCGATGTAAAATGTCTCCATACAGGATAAGGCAATTCCTACTCCATGTGAAATGTCTCCATACAGGATAAGGCAATTCCTACTCCATATAAAATGTCTCCATACAGGATAAGGCAATTCCTACTCCATATAAAATGTCTCCATGCAAGATAAGGCAATTCTTACTCCATGTAAAATGTCTCCATGCAGGATAAGACAATTCCTAATCTATATAAAATGTCTCCATGCAGTATAAGGCAATTCCTACTCCATGTAAAATGTCTCCATACAGGATAAGGCAATTCTTACTCCATGTAAAATGTCTCCATGCAGGATAAGACAATTCCTAATCTATATAAAATGTCTCCATGCAGTATAAGGCAATTCCTACTCCATGTAAAATGTCTCCATGCAGGATAAGGCAATTCCTACTCCATGTGAAATGTCTCCATACAGGATAAGGCAATTCCTACTCCATGTAAAATGTCTCCATGCAAGATAAGGGAATTCCTACTCCATGTAAAATGTCTCCATGCAAGATAAGGCAATTCCTACTCCATGTAAAATGTCTCTATACAGGATAAGGCAATTCCTACTCCATATAAAATGTCTCTATGCAGGAAAAGGCAATACCTGATCCATGTAAAATGTCTCCATGCAGAATAATACAATTCCTACTCCATGTAAAATGTCTCCATACAGGATAAGGCAATTCCTACTCCATGTAAAATGTCTCCATACAGGATGAAGCAATTCCTACTCCATGTGAAATGTCTCCAAGCAGGATAAGGCAATTCCTACTCCATATAAAATGTCTCCATGCAGGATAAGACAATTCCTAATCTATATAAAATGTCTCCATGCAGTATAAAGCAATTCCTACTCGATGTAAAATGTCTCCATACAGGATAAGGCAATTCCTACTCCATGTGAAATGTCTCCATACAGGATAAGGCAATTCCTACTCCATGTGAAATGTCTCCATACAGGATAAGGCAATTCGTACTCCATGTAAAATGTCTCCATACAGGAGAAGGCAATTCCTACTCCATGTAAAATGTCTCCATACAGGATAAGGCAATTCTTACTTCGTGTAAAATGTCTCCATGCAGGATAAGGCAATTCCTACTCGATGTAAAATGTCTCCATACAGGATGAAGCAATTCCTACTCCATGTGAAATGTCTCCATGCAGGATAAGGCAATTCCTACTCCATGTAAAATGTCTCCATACAGGATAAGGCAATTCCTACTCCATGTAAAATGTCTCCATACAGGATAAGGCAATTCCTACTCCATGTAAAATGTATCCATACAGGATAAGGCAATTCCTACTCCATGTAAAATGTATCCATACAGGATAAGGCAATTCCTACTCCATGTAAAATGTATCCATACAGGATAAGGCAATTCCTACTCCATGTAAAATGTCTCCATGCAGGAAAAGGCAATACCTGATCCATGTAAAATGTCTCATACAGAATAAGACAATTCCTACTCCATGTAAAATGTCTTCATGCAGGATAAGGCAATTCCTACTCCATGTGAAATGTCTCCATACAGGATAAGGCAATTCGTACTCCATGTAAAATGTCTCCATACAGGAGAAGGCAATTCCTACTCCATGTAAAATGTCTCCATACAGGATAAGGCAATTCTTACTTCGTGTAAAATGTCTCCATGCAGGATAAGGCAATTCCTACTCGATGTAAAATGTCTCCATACAGGATGAAGCAATTCCTACTCCATGTGAAATGTCTCCATGCAGGATAAGGCAATTCCTACTCCATGTAAAATGTCTCCATACAGGATAAGGCAATTCCTACTCCATGTAAAATGTCTCCATACAGGATAAGGCAATTCCTACTCCATGTAAAATGTATCCATACAGGATAAGGCAATTCCTACTCCATGTAAAATGTATCCATACAGGATAAGGCAATTCCTACTCCATGTAAAATGTATCCATACAGGATAAGGCAATTCCTACTCCATGTAAAATGTCTCCATGCAGGAAAAGGCAATACCTGATCCATGTAAAATGTCTCATACAGAATAAGACAATTCCTACTCCATGTAAAATGTCTTCATGCAGGATAAGGCAATTCCTGATCCATGTAAAATGTCTCAATACAGGATAAGGCAATTCCTACACCATGTAAAATGTCTCCAAACAGAATAAGGCAATTCCAACTCCATGTAAAATGTATCCATACAGAATAAGACAATTCCTACTCCATGTGAAATGTCTCCATGCAGGATAAGACAATTCCTACTCCATGTAAAATGTCTCCATGCAGGATAAGGCAATTCCTACTCCATGTAAAATGTATCCATACAGAATAAGACAATTCCTACTCCATGTAAAATGTCTCCATGCAGGATAAGGCAATTCCTACTCCATGTAAAATGTCTCCATACAGGATAAGGCTATTCCTACTCCATGTAAAATGTATCCATACAGAATAAGACAATTCCTACTCCATGTGAAATGTCTCCATGCAGCAAAAGCAATTCCTACTCCATGTGAAATGTCTCCATACAGGATAAGGCAATTCGTACTCCATGTAAAATGTCTCCATACAGGATAAGGCAATTCCTACTCCATGTAAAATGTCTCCATACAGGATAAGGCAATTCTTACTTCGTGTAAAATGTCTCCATGCAGGATAAGGCAATTCCTACTCGATGTAAACTGTCTCCATACAGGATGAAGCAATTCCTACTCCATGTGAAATGTCTCCATGCAGGATAAGGCAATTCCTACTCGATGTAAAATGTCTCCATGCAGGATAAGGCAATTCCTACTCGATGTAAAATGTCTCCATACAGGATAAGGCAATTCCTACTCGATGTAAAATGTCTCCATGCAGGATAAGGCAATTCCTACTCGATGTAAAATGTCTCCATGCGGGATAAGGCAATTCCTACTCCATGTAAAATGTCTCCATACAGGATAAGGCAATTCCTACTCGATGTAAAATGTCTCCATGCAGGATAAGGCAATTCCTACTCGATGTAAAATGTCTCCATACAGGATAAGGCAATTCCTACTCCATGTAAAATGTCTCCATACAGGATAAGGCAATTCCTACTCCATGTAAAATGTCTCCATACAGGATAAGGCAATTCCTACTCCATGTAAAATGTCTCCATGCAAGATAAGGAAATTCCTACTCCATGTAAAATGTCTCCATGCAAGATAAGGCAATTCCTACTCCATGTAAAATGTCTCCATACAGGATAAGGCAATTCCTACTCCATATAAAATGTCTCTATGCAGGAAAAGGCAATACCTGATCCATGTAAAATGTCTCCATGTAGAATTATACAATTCCTACTCCATGTAAAATGTCTCCATACAGGATAAGGCAATTCCTACTCCATGTAAAATGTCTCCATACAGGATGAAGCAATTCCTACTCCATGTGAAATGTCTCCATGCAGGATAAGACAATTCCTAATCTATATAAAATGTCTCCATGCAGTATAAAGCAATTCCTACTCGATGTAAAATGTCTCCATACAGGATAAGGCAATTCCTACTCCATGTAAAATGTCTCCATACAGGATAAGGCAATTCCTACTCCTTGTAAAATGTCTCCATGCAGGATAAGGCAATTCCTACTCCATGTAAAATGTCTCCATGCAGGATAAGGCAATTCCGACTCCATGTAAAATGTCTCCATGCAGGATAAGGTAATTCCTACTCCATGTAAAATGTCTCCATACAGGATAAGTCAATTCCTACTCCATGTAAAATGTCTCCATGCAGGATAAGGCAATTCCTTATCTATGTAAAATGTCTCCATGCAGGATAAGGCAATTCCTACTCCATGTAAAATGTCTCCCTGCAGGATAAGGCAATTCCTTATCCATGTAAAATGTCTCCATGCAGGATAAGGCAATTCCTAATCCATGTAAAATGTCTCCATACAGGATAAAGCTTCCTATTTCACGTAAAATGTCTCCATACAGGATAAGGCAATTCCTACTCCATGCAAAATGTCTCCATACAGGATAAGGCAATTCCTACTCCATGTAAAATGTCTCCATACAGGATAAAGCAATTCCTAATCCATGTAAAATGTCTCCATACAGGATAAAGCTTCCTATTTCATGTAAAATGTCTCCACACAGGATAAGGCAATTCCTACTCCATGTAAAATGTCTCCATGCAGGATAAAGCTTCCTATTTCATGTAAAATGTCTCCATACAGGATAAGGCAATTCCTACTCCTTGTAAAATGTCTCCATACAGGATAAGGCAATTCCTACTCCATGTAAAATGTCTCCATACAGGATAAGGCAATTCCTACTCCATGTAAAATGTCTCCATCCAGGATAAAGCTTCCTATTTCATGTAAAATGTCTCCATACAGGATAAGGCAATTCCTACTCCATGTAAAATGTCTCCATACAGGATAAACCTTCTTATTTCATGTAAAATGTCTCCATGCAGGATAGGCAATTCCTTCTCCATGTAAAATGTCTCCATACAGGATAAAGCTTCCTATTTCATGTAAAATGTCTCCATGCAGGATAAAGCAATTCCTACTCCATGTAGAATGTCTCCTTGCAGGATAAGGCAATTCCTAATCCATGTAAAATGTCTCCATACAGGATAAGACAATTCCTACTCCATGTAAAATGTCTCCATACAGGATAAGGCTATTCCTTCTCCATGTAAAATGTCTCCATACAGGATAAAGCTTCCTATTTCATGTAAAATGTATCCATGCAGGATAAGGCAATTCCTAATCCATGTAAAATGTCTCCATGTAGGATAAGACAATACCTGATCCATGTAAAATATTCTCCATGCAGGATAAGGCAATACCTGATCCATGTAAAATGTCTCCATACAGGATAAGGCAATACCTGATCCATGTAAAATGTCTCCTTACAGGATGAAGCAATTCCTACTCCATGTAGGATAAGGCAATTGCTAATCCATGTAAAATGTGATTAGGTATGGAAGCTTTTCCTCCTGTCTCGCATGGTCCTGGGGCTTGTTCGCAGAGTGATGCATCCCATCATTGTCACCTGAATTACAACTGATCTTCCCATACGGTATTGATCCCATATTTGTTCCTTTAATCCCGCTATATGCGCTTTGTCCCCAATTCTCGATCCTTTATACGTTACTGCGAAAAGCATTAAAAGTTATTTAATTAACGACACGTCAGGGTCTCCAATCGAAGACCCTCGCATTTTAAACGAGGCACGTTAACCTTTTAAGGTAACACCAGGCTTGGTGCTGTCGATGGGGGTCCCTCGCTCAGTTGGTATCGGTGCTCAGTCGGTACCAGTCACTAAATGGGATCGTTTGTCCGGCGACCAAACGAAGACCAACGATCTCTTTGAACATCCATCTTATTTACTGAGTACATACATGTTTGATTTCTCACGGAATTTGAACACCACGTGGTCTACTCTACTCGAACGTGGTTCACTTGGAGGGTGATGTTTGGACGTCACTTCGCTGGTGATCTATGGAAGGGGCGGGGCTTCAATGAAAGGGGTGGGGCTTCAAAGGCACTCTGTCGAAGTGGAAGGGAGGAGGGAATGGAGTGGGATGATTGAAGAGGCGGAGATGAGATGAGCTGGTGAGGGAGGGGAGGTGCTTTGGGAAGGGTGGAGGGGAGGAGGGATATAAGTTAAGGTGGGAGTGGATGTTGGGTGGAAGAGGGTGAGACGGAGGCAGAGAGGCGCACAAGCAAAGGGACACAGGTGAGTGAGGTTGTTTTCTAGGGATACAGGTGAGAAGTTATTTTATAAGGGATACAGGTGAGAAGTTATTTTATAAGGGATACAGGTGAGAAGTTATTTCATAAGGGATACAGGTGAGAGAGGTTATTTTATAAGGGATACAGGTGAGAGAGGTTATTTTATAAGGGATACAGGTGAGAGAGATTGTTTTTATAAAGGATTTCAAGTCAGATGTAGAGAAGATCACACCTATTGTGAGAAATAACAGTAAATAGTTTTGCAATGACGTGTAAATGGTGTTTAATATGGTATATCATCGGAGTTCGTTCGTCTCCGCAATTTTCCCGAAATTTGGCGAAAACACAAACATTCCCGAGGTTTCTGGGCAGAGTCCGGTATTCAAGATGTTGCGCGAAACGGCGAAATGACGCAATAAAAGTGTCGTTTGATAGAATTCGCATTTCGTTAATAATCTGGTTAATGATGACCTTGAACATGACGGAATTGTTCTTTATCTTTGTCTTTTTAATGAGTTTATATTTTTTAACGAATTTACACATTTTTATGTCATCGAGTTTCCTTTTATTATTTCAATGTCCGCAAGTGCCGAATAAACGGGATTTGGACCAACTTTGATCTTTTCAGATTGGTTAATCGATTCGACTACATGTCAACTTTAGAGGTAGATATAATTACTTAGAGGGTCTCCATGGTGCTTGTGGTATAAACACTAATAGAGGGTCTCTATGGTATTTATGGTATAAACAGTAATAGAGGGTCTCTATGGTATTTATGGTATAAACATTAATAGAGGGTCTCTATGGTATTTATGGTATAAACATTAATAGAGGGTCTCTATGATATTTATGGTATAAACATTAATAGAGGGTCTCTATGGTATTTATGGTATAAACACGAATAGAGGGTCTCTATGGTACTTATGGTATAAACACGAATAGAGGGTCTCTATGGTACTTATGGTATAAACATTAATAGAGGGTCTCTATGGTATTTATGGTATAAACATTAATAGAGGGTCTCTATGGTATTTATGGTATAAACATTAATAGAGGGTCTCTGTGATATTTATGGTATAAACATTAATAGAGGGTCTCTATGGTATTTATGGTATAAACAGTAATAGAGGTTCTCTATGGTATTTATGGTATAAACACGAATAGAGGGTCTCCATGGTGCTTGTGGTATAAACACTAATAGAGGGTCTCTATGGTATTTATGGTATAAACACGAATAGAGGGTCTCTATGGTATTTATGGTATAAACAGTAATAGAGGGTCTCTATGGTATTTATGGTATAAACATTAATAGAGGGTCTCTATGGTATTTATGGTATAAACATTAATAGAGGGTCTCTATGATATTTATGGTATAAACATTAATAGAGGGTCTCTATGGTATTTATGGTATAAACACGAATAGAGGGTCTCTATGGTACTTATGGTATAAACACGAATAGAGGGTCTCTATGGTACTTATGGTATAAACATTAATAGAGGGTCTCTATGGTACTTATGGTATAAACACGAATAGAGGGTCTCTATGGTACTTATGGTATAAACAGTAATAGAGGGTCTCTATGGTATTTATGGTATAAACAGTAATAGAGGGTCTCTATGGTATTTATGGTATAAACATTAATAGAGGGTCTCTATGGTATTTATGGTATAAACATTAATAGAGGGTCTCTATGATATTTATGGTATAAACATTAATAGAGGGTCTCTATGGTATTTATGGTATAAACACGAATAGAGGGTCTCTATGGTACTTATGGTATAAACACGAATAGAGGGTCTCTATGGTACTTATGGTATAAACATTAATAGAGGGTCTCTATGGTATTTATGGTATAAACATTAATAGAGGGTCTCTATGGTATTTATGGTATAAACATTAATAGAGGGTCTCTGTGATATTTATGGTATAAACATTAATAGAGGGTCTCTATGGTATTTATGGTATAAACAGTAATAGAGGTTCTCTATGGTATTTATGGTATAAACACGAATAGAGGGTCTCCATGGTGCTTGTGGTATAAACACTAATAGAGGGTCTCTATGGTATTTATGGTATAAACACGAATAGAGGGTCTCTATGGTATTTATGGTATAAACAGTAATAGAGGGTCTCTATGGTATTTATGGTATAAACATTAATAGAGGGTCTCTATGGTATTTATGGTATAAACATTAATAGAGGGTCTCTATGGTATTTATGGTATAAACATTAATAGAGGGTCTCTATGGTATTTATGGTATAAACAGTAATAGAGGGTCTCTATGGTATTTATGGTATAAACATTAACAGAGGGTCTCTATGGTATTTATGGTATAAACATTAATAGAGGGTCTCTATGGTATTTATGGTATAAACATTAACAGAGGGTCTCTATGGTATTTATGGTATAAACATTAACAGAGGGTCTCTATAGTATTTATGGTATAAACAGTAATAGAGGGTCTCTATGGTATTTATGGTATAAACATTAACAGAGGGTCTCTATGGTATTTATGGTATAAACATTAATAGAGGGTCTCTATGGTATTTATGGTATAAACACGAATAGAGGGTCTCTATGGTACTTATGGTATTAACAGTAATAGAGGGTCTCTATGGTATTTATGGTATAAACATTCATAGAGGGTCTCCATGGTGGTTATGGTATGAACACTAATAGAGGGTCTCTATGATATTTATGGTATAAACACTAATAGAGGGTCTCTCTGGTATTTATGGTATAAACAGTAATAGAGGTTCTCTATGATATTTATCTATCTATAATTCCAGTAATCTCTGTTTGTACGTTTGTACGTCTGTACGTCTGTTTGTCTGTGACCGCTGTTTCTCGACAACCACGGGTCCGATATACTTTTAACTTGCCAGGTATATTGCTGGGGACCCGAGGATGTGCCTTTTCAAGGTTTCATATTAATCGGACAATTACTTACCGAGCTTTGTCCAAAAAACGATTCAACCAATCAGAGAGCAGCGAACGATCGCGTGTGCCGAACGTGGAGGACACACTCTGCCTCGGATGGCACATTTGAGAGCGTATTCATTTATTTCACGTTTGCAAACTATGTTGGCGTTAAACTATGTTTTAAAACTAATAAAACCGAATTTGCGATTCATTCGCTTTCCTGCGCGTTTGTGCACGCGATGGCGATTTCTTTACCAAACTCCGGAAGCCGTTCGCTTTGGACCAAACCATTGCATGTAAATAGAGGGGGGGGATTGTCACCGTACTCGCAAGCCGTTCGCTTTGGACCAAACCATTTCATGTAAATAGAGGGGGGGGATATAATTTTAGATATAGATATAGTACGGGCAATGCCCTAGTGGTATAAACATTAATAGAGGGTCTCTATGGTATTTATGGTATAAACAGTAATAGAGGTTCTCTATGATATTTATGGTATAAACACAAATAGAGGGTCTCTATGGTATTTATGGTATAAACACGAATAGAGGGTCTCTATGGTATTTATGGTATAAACATTAATAGAGGGTCTCTATGGTATTTATGGTATAAACATTAATAGAGGGTCTCTATGATATTTATGGTATAAACACTAATAGAGGTCTCTATGGTGGTTATGGTATAAACACTAATAGAGGGTCTCCATGGTGGTTATGGTATAAACAGTAATAGAGGTTCTCTTTGATATTTATGGTATAAACACTAATAGAGGGTCTCTATGATATTTATGGTATAAACATTAATAGAGGGTCTCTATGATATTTATGGTATAAACATTAATAGAGGGTCTCTTTGATATTTATGGTATAAACACTAATAGAGGGTCTCTATGGTATTTATGGCATAAACATTAATAGAGGGTCTCTATGATATTTATGGTATAAACATTAATAGAGGGTCTCTATGATATTTATGGTATAAACATTAATAGAGGGTCTCTATGGTATTTATGGTATAAACACGAATAGAGGGTCTCTATGGTATTTATGGTATAAACATTAATATAGGGTCTCTATGGTTTTCATGGTATTAACACGAATAGAGGGTCTCTATGGTATTTATGGTATAAACATTAATAGAGGGTCTCCATGGTACTTAGGGTATAAACAGTAATAGAGGTTCTTTATGATATTTATGGTATAAACACGAATAGAGGGTCTCTATGGTATTTATGGTATAAACACGAATAGAGCGTCTCCATGGTTTTCATGGTATAAACACTAATAGAGGGTCTCGATGGTACTTGTGGTATAAACATTAATAGAGGGTCTCTATGGTATTTATGGTATAAACATTAATAGAGGGTCTCTATGGTATTCATGGTATAAACACAAAATAGAGGTCTCAATGGTACTTATGGTATAAACAGTAATAGAGGTTCTCAATGATATTTATGGTATAAACACGAATAGAGGGTCTCTATGATATTTATGGTATAAACATTAATAGAGGGTCTCTATGGTATTTATGGTATAAACATTAATAGAGGGTCCCTATGGTATTCATGGTATAAACACAAAATAGAGGTCTCAATGGTACTTTTGGTATAAACATTAATAGAGGGTCTCTATGGTATTTATGGTATAAACAGTAATAGAGGTTCTCTATGATATTTATGGTATAAACATTAATAGAGGGTCTCTATGGTATTTATGGTATAAACACGAATAGAGGGTCTCTATGGTATTTATGGTATAAACATTCATAGAGGGTCTCGATGGTACTTGTGGTATAAACATTAATAGAGGGTCTCTATGGTATTTATGGTATAAACATTAATAGAGGGTCTCTATGGTATTTATGGTATAAACAGTAATAGAGGTTCTCTATGATATTTATGGTATAAACATTAATAGAGGGTCTCTATGGTATTTATGGTATAAACACGAATAGAGGGTCTCTATGGTATTTATGGTATAAACATTCATAGAGGGTCTCGATGGTACTTGTGGTATAAACATTAATAGAGGGTCTCTATGATATTTATGGTATAAACATTAATAGAGGGTCTCTATGGTATTTATGGTATAAACATTAATAGAGGGTCTCTATGGTATTCATGGTATAAACACAAAATAGAGGTCTCAATGGTACTTATGGTATAAACATTAATAGAGGGTCTCTATGGTATTTTTGGTATAAACAGTAATAGAGGTTCTCTATGATATTTATGGTATAAACATTAATAGAGGGTCTCTATGGTACTTATGGTATAAACAGTAATAGAGGGTCTCTATGGTATTTATGGTATAAACATTCATAGAGGGTCTCGATGGTACTTGTGGTATAAACATTAATAGAGGGTCTCTATGGTATTTATGGTATAAACATTAATAGAGGGTCTCTTTGGTATTCATGGTATAAACACAAAATAGAGGTCTCAATGGTACTTATGGTATAAACATTAATAGAGGGTCTCTATGGTATTTATGGTATAAACAGTAATAGAGGTTCTCTATGATATTTATGGTATAAACATTAATAGAGGGTCTCTATGGTATTTATGGTATAAACACGAATAGAGGGTCTCTATGGTACTTATGGTATAAACAGTAATAGAGGGTCTCTATGGTATTTATGGTATAAACATTCATAGAGGGTCTCCATGGTGGTTATGGTATGAACACTAATAGAGGGTCTCTATGATATTTATGGTATAAACACTAATAAAGGGTCTCTCTGGTATTTATGGTATAAACAGTAATAGAGGTTCTCTATGATATTTATGGTATAAACATTAATAGAGGGTCTCTATGGTATTTATGGTATAAACAGTAATAGAGGTTCTCTATGATATTTATGGTATAAACACGAATAGAGGGTCTCTATGGTATTTATGGTATAAACACGAATAGAGGGTCTCTATAGTATTTATGGTATAAACATTAATAGAGGGTCTCTTTGGTATTTATGGTATAAACATTAATAGAGGGTCTCTATGAAATTTATGGTATAAACACTAATAGAGGTCTCTATGGTGGTTATGGTATAAACACTAATAGAGGGTCTCCATGGTGGTTATGGTATAAACAGTAATAGAGGTTCTCTTTGATATTTATGGTATAAACACTAATAGAGGGTCTCTATGATATTTATGGTATAAACATTAATAGAGGGTCTCTATGATATTTATGGCATAAACACTAATAGAGGGTCTCTATGATATTTATGGTATAAACATTAATAGAGGGTCTCTATGATATTTATGGTATAAACACTAATAGAGGGTCTCTATGGTATGTATGGTATAAACATTAATAGAGGGTCTCTATGATATTTATGGTATAAACATTAATAGAGGGTCTCTATGGTATTTATGGTATAAACATTAATAGAGGGTCTCTATGATATTTATGGTATAAACATTAATAGAGGGTCTCCATGGTGGTTATGGTATGAACACTAATAGAGGGTCTCTATGATATTTATGGTATAAACATTAATAGAGGGTCTCTATGATATTTATGGTATAAACATTAATAGAGGGTCTCTATGGTATTTATGGTATAAACACTAATAGAGGGTCTCTATGGTATTTATGGTATAAACATTAATAGAGGGTCTCTATGATATTTATGGTATAAACATTAATAGAGGGTCTCTATGATATTTATGGTATAAACATTAATAGAGGGTCTCTATGATATTTATGGTATAAACATTAATAGAGGGTCTCTATGATATTTATGGTATAAACATTAATAGAGGGTCTCTATGGTATTTATGGTATAAACATTAATAGAGGGTCTCTATGGTATTTATGGTATAAACATTAATAGAGGGTCTCTGTGATATTTATGGTATAAACATTAATAGAGGGTCTCTATGGTATTTATGGTATAAACAGTAATAGAGGGTCTCTATGATATTTATGGTATAAACACTAATAGAGGGTCTCTATGATATTTATGGTATAAACACTAATAGAGGGTCTCTATGGTATTTATGGTATAAACATTAATAGAGGGTCTCTATGATATTTATGGTATAAACATTAATAGAGGGTCTCTATGATATTTATGGTATAAACATTAATAGAGGGTCTCTATGGTATTTATGGTATAAACACGAATAGAGGGTCTCTATGGTATTTATGGTATAAACATTAATATAGGGTCTCTATGGTTTTCATGGTATTAACACGAATAGAGGGTCTCTATGGTATTTATGGTATAAACATTAATAGAGGGTCTCCATGGTACTTATGGTATAAACAGTAATAGAGGTTCTTTATGATATTTATGGTATAAACATTAATAGAGGGTCTCTATGATATTTATGGTATAAACACGAATAGAGGGTCTCTATGGTTTTCATGGTATAAACACTAATAGAGGGTCTCGATGGTACTTGTGGTATAAACATTAATAGAGGGTCTCTATGGTATTTATGGTATAAACATTAATAGAGGGTCTCTATGGTATTCATGGTATAAACACAAAATAGAGGTCTCAATGGTACTTATGGTATAAACAGTAATAGAGTTTCTCTATGATATTTATGGTATAAACACGAATAGAGGGTCTCTATGGTATTTATGGTATAAACACGAATAGAGGGTCTCTATGGTTTTCATGGTATAAACACTAATAGAGGGTCTCGATGGTACTTGTGGTATAAACATTAATAGAGGGTCTCTATGGTATTTATGGTATAAACATTAATAGAGGGTCTCTATGGTATTCATGGTATAAACACAAAATAGAGGTCTCAATGGTACTTATGGTATAAACAGTAATAGAGGGTCTCTATGGTATTCATGGTATAAACACAAAATAGAGGGTCTCTATGGTATTTATGGTATAAACATTAATAGAGGTTCTCTATGGTATTTATGGAATAAACAGTAATAGAGGGTCTCTATGATATTTATGGTATAAACACTAATAGAGGGTCTCTATGATATTTATGGTATAAACATTAATAGAGGGTCTCCATGGTACTTATGGTATAAACAGTAATAGAGGGTCTCTATGATATTTATGGTATAAACATTAATAGAGGGTCTCTATGATATTTATGGTATAAACACTAATAGAGGTCTCTATGGTGGTTATGGTATAAACAGTAATAGAGGTTCTCTATGATATTTATGGTATAAACACTAATAGAGGGTCTCTATGATATTTATGGTATAAACAGTAATAGAGGTTCTCTATGATATTTATGGTATAAACACTAATAGAGGGTCTCTATGGTATTTATGGTACAAACACTAATAGAGGGTCTCTATGGTATTTATGGTACAAACACTAATAGAGGGTCTCTATGGTGGTTGTGGTATGAACACTAATAGAGGGTCTCTATGGTGGTTATGGTATAAACACTAATAGAGGGTCTCTATGGTGGTTGTGGTATAAACACTAATAGAGGGTCTCTATGGTGGTTGTGGTATAAACACTAATAGAGGGTCTCTATGATATTTATGGTATAAACAGTAATAGAGGTTCTCTCTGATATTTATGGTATAAACACTAATAGAGGGTCTATGGTGTAAACCATATACCACTCCAGATTTGAACTGGAGCCATAAAACCTGTCTGTTTAAGCTTTCCTTTGTTTTGAGAACCATAATTCTTCTTCTTCATGAGACTAGTTTCCTTTTATATGGGGTGAGGCCGAACCATAATGGTAATATTACCACAATGGTAATATGGGGTGAGTTATACCATAATGAATGTTATTTTATTAAACGTTAACTTAAACCAAAAACCTAAGAGATTTAAATGATCGGAAATGATTGTGAAGGATTTTCGAATCAGCATCTGTTTGTTCTTAAATTTTCGCTTTGGAAATGGTTACAAATCATAACAAGAAAGAGCAATCAGATGTTGCAAACCTTCGCCAGGATGTGTTTATGTGGTGTATTTTGTGTGGTTCATGTGGTTATTGGAGCATGGATTGAAGGTATTGGAAAGGGTGTTGGAGAGGAGGATAAGGAAGAAAGTGAAGATCGACGAAATGCAGTTTGGATTTATGCCAGGAAGTGGAACGACAGACGCGCTTTTCATTTTGAGGCAGTTGCAGGAGAAGTACATGGAGAAGAGGAAGAAGTTGTTTTTTGGGTTTGTTGATCTGGAGAAAGCATTCGATAGGGTTCCACGCAAAGTATTGACATGGGCATTGAGGAAGTTAGGAGTGGAGGAATGGTTGATCAAAGTAGTGATGGCAATGTACAAAAGAGCACGCACAGCTGTAAGGACGAAGGACGGGAACAGTGGTGAGTTTGAGGTGAAGGTGGGAGTGCATCAAGGGTCGGTACTAAGTCCACTACTATTTGTAGCTATGATGGAGGTGCTGGCTCAGAACGTAAAGGAGGGTTTACCGTGGGAGTTGTTGTATGCAGATGATCTGGTGTTGATTGCGGAAAGTATGGCTGGACTGAAGGAAAAGATGAACCGGAAAAGGAATGTATGGAGACAAAAGGTCTGAAGGTGAATATCGGAAAGACGAAGGTAATGGCAAGTGGTAAAGCATGTGGTGAGGTGGAAAGAACTGGGAAGTGGCCGTGTGCTGTGTGCAGGAAGGGTGTCGGAGTGAACTCCATTCAATGTACAATGTGCGCTGAGTGGGTTCATCAAAAATGTAGTGGTCTGAGAGGGTCATTTACCAGTGTGGCAGCTACATTCAAATGTAAGTTGTGCACAGAGGGAGCTGCAGATGGAGGAAATGTTGAGTTGGATCTTGGAGACGGCGTGAAGCTGGAAGGTGTGAAAACATTTTGCTACCTCGGAGACATGCTGAATGGAGAAGGTGGATCAGACTCGGCAACGGTTGCTCGAGTGAGATGTGCATGGAAGAAGTTTCGGGAACTGAGTGGCGTGCTGATGAGGAGGAGAGTGTCGCTGAAGCTGAAGGGAAAGGTGTATGCTGCATGTGTGAGAAGTGTTATGATTTATGGGAGCGAGACATGGGTAATGAACGTAGAGCAGCAACGAAGGCTGGAAAGGGTGGAAATGCGAATGGTTCGATGGATGTGCGGAGTATCGTTGAAAGAGAGGAAGACAAATGATGAATTGCGAAAGATGATGGGAATATTGCCTGTGATTGATGCTGTGAAGAGGAACAGGTTGAGATGGTTTGGTCATGTGTTGAGGAAGGAGGAAAGTGACTGGTTGAGAAGAGTGATGGAAATTAATGTAGAAGGAAGTAGAGGACGGGGAAGACCGAGAAAGACTTGGCTAAAGAAGGTGGAAGAATAAATGCGGGCAAGGGGGTTAACAAGGAGAGATGCAGAAAATAGGGCGAAATGGAGAAGATTGTCATGGGGACCGCAAGGCTAACCCCCGCTCTAGCAGGGAAAATGGCCTTAAAATGCATGTTGCTGTTGTTGTTGTTGTATTTTGTGTGGTTTATTAGCTGCTGTGTTGTGTGGTTTCTTGACGATGTAGATTTATGTTCAATCCAATGTGGCAGAAATTTCAAACTGATCGGATCAAGCCTTCTACATGTCTAATTATGACATCATAATGAAAGTACTGATGACTTTTTTTTTTTTTTTTTTTTTTTGTTGTATACTGAATCGAGGCTCGTGAAAGAGCATTGATTTCACAAACAAATCAACCAGACAAACAAAATATATAAAAAGAGGGAGTGGAAGACAAGATGGGGAGAGAAGGGGAAGCACACAAACACAACATTTGAGAGCAGGGAGATGTGTGGGAGGGAGAGGGCTTGGGAGGAGGAGGCATGGGAAGGGGGCGGGGGGGGGGGGGGGTGGGAGAAGTATAAAACACAAGGACACCAAGGACTTCCAGGACAGAAGTTGGTATTTCAAAAAGGTTAATTAAGTTAAGTTCATCTTTTTAACCCCAAAAATAATTATTGGTTGAATTCAGTGACCAGATATGCAAATCGTTTTCAAATTTTTAGTTAATCGGATGAAAATTGACAATTTTAGAAATTTGACCTATGTTGACCTTTTGGCCTATGTTGACCTTTTGGTCTATGTTGACCTTTTGGTCTATGTTGAGCTCAAAAATAGTTGGTGGTTGAATTCAGTTGGCTGATATGAAAATCCTATTCAAATTTCAAGTCAATCGGATGGAAATTGAGGATTTTATAAATTTGAAAAGGATGTTGATCTTTTGGCCTATGTTGATCTCAAAAATAGTTGTTGGTTGAATTCAGTTCGTTGATATGTAAATGCTATTCAAATTTCAAGTCAATCGAATGAAAATTGAGGATTTTAGTAATTGGTAAAAAAAAAAAACAGTGGTCGTCCTTTGGCCTATGTTAACCTTTTGACCTCAAAAATATATAGGATTCTGTCGGACCACAAACTCTACCATTTAGTGAAGTTTCGTGAAGATCGGTTTAAAATTGTGACCTGTATGCAAGTGTAAGTGAGTGGACAGAAAAACACACACACACAAACACAAACCAGAGTGATCAACATACTTGTCCCAAAAAAAATTTTTTGCCAAGTAACAAACGTCGCAAACGGAATACCTCTAGTGACCTCTAGTGAGGGTAATAAAAAAATTGGAAATCCTCACAAATACTGCTCACTAACCATTTACAAACAGCCTCTGACTATTTACTTTAACTTGTCAGTAACCATTTACAAACAGCCTGTGGTTATTTACCTTAACCAGTCAGTAACCATTTCCGAACAGCCTGTGCTTATTGTACACCGCTTCTTCCCTATGCCATCTCCAGGCGCTGCATAACGTCATTGCCGGGCACCGAAGGGGGCTCGGCAATGACGCACGCTGAAAGGGAGTAATCAGTTTTCACTCTGGTTGTTTTCTTGTTTTCTTGATTTCTTGTTTTCTTAGTTGTCCGGGCGATATCTCAGCCATCCTTTGAGCTAGGAAGCTGAAATTTCGGCACAATAGTGAGCAACTACTTTGGCAAAAAGGTATTTTTTGTTTTTTGATTAATCAATTCATTGATGAGTTATTTAATTATTAGCGATTAATTAAGTACTTAGACATTTCCTTTCTCTTCTGGGCATGATCTCAGGCACCTTTTGAGCGAGGAAGCTGATATTTGGACATGACAGTGACCAAGTGATGTGGCTATAAAGGATATTTTTGATTTATTGATTAATCATTTAATCGATTAATTATTTATTGATGAATCAATTAATTATTTAATTTTTTCATGACTTATTTAATTAAATTTCTAAAAGTTACGTCTTCGGATGAAGCACTAGTGGTTTAGTTATGCTCGTAGCCAATTGATTAAGAAAATATTTTATGACAATCTTTTATTGATTTTAATTATGCAATTAATCAATCAAATATTGTGCACCTCTCCCTCCAAATACAGTCTCTATGAGCTGCACGGCGGTATTGCCGGGCGCCAGAGGCCAGAGGCCAAACAGCCGGAGGCGCCCCGGCAATGCCGCGCTGGAGGATATTTAATTATTTGGAATGGGGGCGGTGTACTTTGAATGTATCTGTACTTGTCTACCTTAACTTGTCAGTGACCATTTACAAACAGCCTCTGACTATTTACCTTAACTTGTAACTAGCCATTTACAAACACCCTCTGATTATTTACCTTAACTTGTCAGTAACCATTTACAAACAGCCTCTGACTATTTCCTTAACTTGTCAGTAACCATTTACAAACAGCCTCTGATTATTTACCTAAACTTGTCACTAACCATTTACAAAGAGCCTCTGATTATTTCCTTAACTTGTCAGTCACCATTTACAAACAGCCTGCGGTTATTTACCTTAACCTGTCGGTAACCATTTACAAACAGCCTGTGGTTATTTACCTTAACCTGTCAGTAACTATTTACAAACAGCCTGTGGTTATTTACCTTATCCAGATGGTAACCATTTACAAACAGCCTGTGGTTATTTACCTTAACTTGTCAATAACCATTTACAAACAGCCTCTGACTATTTACCTGAAATTGTCAGTAACCATTTACAAACAGCCTGTGGTTATTTACCTTAACCAGTTGGTAACCATTTACAAACAGCCTGTGGTTATTTACCTTAACCAGTTGGTAACCATTTACAAACAGCCTGTGGTTATTTACCTTAACCAGTCGGTATCCATTTATAAACAGCCTGTCGTTATTTACCTTAACCAGTTGGTAACCATTTACAAACAGCCTGTGGTTATTTACCTTAACCAGTCGGTATCCATTTACAAACAGCCTGTGGTTATTTACCTTAACCAGTTGGTAACCATTCACAAACAGCCTGTGGTTATTTACCTTAACCAGTCGGTATCCATTTACAAACAGCCTGTGGTTATTTACCTTAACCAGTTGGTAACCATTTACAAACAGCCTGTGGTTATTTACCTTAACCAGTCGGTATCCATTTACAAACAGCCTGTGGTTTTTTACCTTAACCAGTCGGTATCCATTTACAAACAGCCTGTGGTTATTTACCTTAACCAGTCGGTAACCATTTACAAACAGGCTGTGGTTATTTACCTTAACCAGTCGGTAGCCATTTACAAACAGCCTGTGGTTATTTACCTAAACTTCTCAGAAACCATTTACAAACAGCCTGTGGTTATTTACCTTAACCTGTCAGTAACCATTTACAAACAGCCTCTGACTATTTACCTGAAATTGTCAGTAACCATTTACAAACAGCCTGTGGTTATTTACCATAACCAGTTGGTAACCATTTACAAACAGCCTGTGGTTATTTACCTTAACCGGTTGGTATCCATTTACAAACAGCCTGTGGTTATGTACCTTAACCAGTCGGTAACCATTTAAAACGGCTGATTGATATATATTTTAACAACCTAGTACCATTTACTTTAACATCCATTTACAAACGGCCAATGACCATTTACTTTAACATGTTGTTATCCATTTACAAACGGCCAATGACCATTTACTTTAACATGTTGTTATCCATTTACAAACGGCCACTGAGTATTTACTTTAACAGGTTGTAATCCATTTACAAACAGCCACTGAGCATTTACATGAACAGGTTGTAATCCATTTACAAACAGCCACTGAGCATTTACTTTAACAGGTTGTTATCCATTTACACACAGCCACTGAGCATTTACTTTAACAGGTTGTTATCCATTTACAAACGGCCACTGAGCATTTACTTTAACAGGTTGTTATCCATTTACACACAGCCACTGAGCATTTACTTTAACAGGTTGTTATCCATTTACAAACGGCCACTGAGCATTTACTTTAACAGGTTGTTATCCATTTACACACAGCCACTGAGCATTTACTTTAACAGGTTGTTATCCATTTACAAACGGCCAATGACCATTTACTTTAACAGGTTGTTATCCATTTACAAACGGCCAATGACCATTTACTTTAACAGGTTGAATTCATTTACAAACAGCCACTGAGCATTTACTTTAACAGGTTGTTATCTATTTACAAACGGCCACTGAGCATTTACTTTAACAGGTTGTTATCCATTTACAAACGGCCAATGACCATTTACTTTAACAGGTTGTTATCCATTTACAAACAGCCACTGAGTATTTACTTTAACTGGTTGGTATCCATTTACTTTAACAGGTTGTTATCCATTTACAAACAGCCACTGAGTATTTACTTTAACTGGTTGGTATCCATTTACAAACAGCCACTGAGTATTTACTTTAACTGGTTGGTATCCATTTACAAACGGCCACTGACCATTTACTTTAACAGGTTGTAATTCATTTACAAACAGCCACTGAGCATTTACTTTAACAGGTTGTTATCCATTTACAAACGGCCACTGAGCATTTACTTTAACAGGTTGTAATTCATTTACAAACAGCCACTGAGTATTTACTTTAACTGGTTGGTATCCATTTACAAACGGCCACTGAGCATTTACTTTAACTGGTTGGTATCCATTTACAAACAGCCACTGAGTATTTACTTTAACAGGTTGTTATCCATTTACAAACGGCCACTGACCATTTACTTTAACAGGTTGTAATTCATTTACAAACAGCCACTGAGCATTTACTTTAACTGGTTGGTATCCATTTACAAACGGCCACTGAGCATTTACTTTAACTGGTTGCTATCCATTTACAAACAGCCACTGAGTATTTACTTTAACTGGTTGGTATCCATTTACAAACGGCCACTGACCATTTACTTTAACAGGTTGTAATTCATTTACAAACAGCCACTGAGCATTTACTTTAACAGGTTGTTATCCATTTACAAACGGCCACTGAGCATTTACTTTAACAGGTTGTTATCCATTTACAAACGGCCACTGAGCATTTACTTTAACAGGTTGTTATCCATTTACAAACGGCCACTGAGCATTTACTTTAACAGGTTGTTATCCATTTACAAACGGCCAATGACCATTTACTTTAACTGGTTGGTATCCATTTACAAACGGCCAATGACCATTTACTTTAACAGGTTGTTAGCCATTTACAAACAGCCAATGACCATTTACTTTAACAGGTTGTTATCCATTTACAAACAGCCACTGAGTATTTACTTTAACTGGTTGGTATCCATTTACAAACGGCCAAAGACCATTTACTTTAACTGGTTGGTATCCATTTACAAACAGCCACTGAGTATTTACTTTAACTGGTTGGTATCCATTTACAAACAGCCACTGAGTATTTACTTTAACTGGTTGGTATCCATTTACAAACGGCCAAAGACCATTTACTTTAACTGGTTGGTATCCATTTACAAACAGCCAATGACCATTTACTTTAACTGCTTGGTATCCATTTACAAACAGCCACTGAGTATTTACTTTAACTGGTTGGTATCCATTTACAAACAGCCACTGAGTATTTACTTTAACTGGCTGGTATCCATTTACAAACGGCCACTGACCATTTACTTTAACAGGTTGTAATTCATTTACAAACAGCCACTGAGCATTTACTTTAACAGGTTGTAATTCATTGACAAACAGCCACTGAGCATTTACTTTAACAGGTTGTTATCCATTTACAAACAGCCACTGAGTATTTACTTTAACTGGTGTGTATCCATTTACAAACGGCCAATGACCATTTACTTAACTGGTGTGTATCCATTTACAAACAACCACTGAGTATTTACTTTAACTGGTGTGTATCCATTTACAAACGGCCACTGAGTATTTACTTTAACTGGTGTGTATCCATTTACAAACGGCCACTGAGTATTTACTTTAACTGGTGTGTATCCATTTACAAACGGCCAATGACCATTTACTTAACTGGTGTGTATCCATTTACAAACGCATTTACTTTAACCGGTTGTTATTCATTTACAAAGGCCAATGAGCATTTACTTTAATTATTCAGTAGTTATTTTCAAATGACATATATGACTGTTTAGTTTAAATGTTATTTGGCCAGTTATTAGTAGCCTATTTAACCATTTACTAATAACCTGTGGCCATTTACCGTAAATCGTCTGTTGGTGTTTAATAATCGTTTATAGCTATTCACTGATGCGTTGTTTGCTAATTCACTGCTGGCTATGCTAATGTCTGGTAACAATTAACGAATGTCTTGTAATCGTTTCATCACTGTCCAGATGCATTTAGTAATGTCAAAGAGGCATTTACTTTCAGCCTTTAGCCATTTTCTAATGTGCTGTATACATTTACTACTAAACTAGACTTTAATTAATGCCTTGTAGCCAAAGGCATAGTTTGACTTCTCTATTTGGGGGGGCAAGGGCTTAATATTAATAATATGGGTAGCTTGGTCTGGCTTCCAAAATTACCGTTTGTTAGTGTAGTTATAGTGTACGTGAAATCATAAATACAGTTTATGTTCATTATTGTTACTCACGTTTAAATACGGGATGTTTTTATCTTAATTGTAAACTACTGAAAAGAATTAAGGTGGGGCATTGCCCCCCCCCCCCCCCCCCGACCGCCTAAACTCTGCCGGTGTTTGTAGCCATTGCCTAATGGCTGTAGGGATTTAAGAATGACCTGTGGCTTGATTTACTGACTTATGGACCTTCCTGGGAATCCAGCGTTGGCGTTCCACGGATGATAAGACTCCATCTTGTCCGATGTCTAATGATGTGAGGGGCACAATAAGGCAGATGTTTGCTATCTGCAAGTCACGGTTGATCAAGTCGAGCCACCTTATTTTGGGTCGCCCTTGGGTTTACATCCTCCGGCTTACGGGGGGGGGGGGGGGGGGTTGAAGTTGATAATAGGAATGCAGATGAGGTAGTGTGGAGATGTTATAGAGCAGCTTGGTGGATATAGAGTGGCTCGGTGGATATAGAGTGACTCGGTGGATATAAAGAGCGGCTCGGTGGATATAGAGTGGATTGGTGGATATAGAGCGGCTCGGTGAATATAGGGCGGCTCGGTGGGTATAAAGAGCGGATCGGTGGAAATAGACCGCCTTGGTGGATATAAAGAGTGGCTCGGTGGATATAGAGCGGCTCGGTAGATATAGAGTGGCTCGGTGGATATAAAGAGTGGATTGGTGGATATAGAGTGGCTCGGTGGATATAGAGTGGCTCGGTGGATATAAAGAGCGGCTCGGGGGATATAGAGCGGCTCAGTGGATATAGAGCGGCTCGGGGGATACAGAGCGGCTCGGTGTGTATAAAGAGCGGCTCGGTGGAAATAGAGCGGCTTGGTGGATATAAAGAGTGGCTCAGTGGATATAGAGCGGCTCGGTGGATATAGAGTGGCTCGGTGGATATAGAGTGGATTGGTGGATATAGAGTGGCTCGGTGGATATAGAGTGGCTCGGTGGATATAAAGAGCGGCTCGGTGGATATAGAGTGGATTGGTGGATATAGAGCGACTCGGTGGATATAGAGTGGCTCAGTGGATATAAAGAGCGGCTCGGTGGATATGGAGCGGCTCAGTGGATATAGAGTGGCTCGGTGGATATAGAGCGGCTTGGTGGGTATAAAGAGCAGCTCAGTGGAAATAGAGCGGCTTGATGGATATAAAGAGTGGCTCGGTGGATATAGAGCGGCTCGGTGGATTTAGAGCGGCTCGGGGGATATAGAGCGGCTCGATGGATATAGAGTGGCTCAGTGGATATAAAGAGTGGCTCGGTGGATATAGAGCGGCTCGGTGGATATAGAGTGGCTCGGGGGATATAGAGCGACTCTGTGGATATAGAGTGGCTCAGTGGATATAAAGAGTGGCTCGGTGGATATAGAGCGGCTCGGTGGATTTAGAGTGGCTCGGGGGATATAGAGCGGCTCGATGGATATAGAGTGGCTCGATGGATATAGAGCGGCTCGATGGATATAGAGCGGCTCGGTGGATATAGAGTGGCTCAATGGATATAGAGCGGCTCAATGGATATAGAGTGGCTCGGTAGACATAGAGTGGCTCGGTAGATATAGAGTGGCTTGGTGGATATAGAGCGGCTTGATGGATATAGAGTTGTTCGGTGGTGGATATGGAGAAATCAGAGACCACCAACCTGCCTGCGATGTCATATCAACAGACCTTGTGTTTCAGCCTCAGTACGAGAGAGTCCTATGATTTTGAGTGCATATATTCCACAGAGTCCACGAGAGACAGATATAATGCTGTTGCACTATTCCATGGTGAGGGCAGTACTCCATTGAGCTATTAGTCAGGTTCACTATGTTTTTTCGTTCAAAATCATGGTAGATTAGCAAACCTATACATTTTTGGAAACGTTATTACATGGAAAATCTGAAAATCAATGTTTACATTTGCCAATTCCGACCAATTCGATTCGACCAATTCGACCAATTCGACCAATCGACCAATTCCATTCGACCAATTCGACCAATCGACCAATTCGACCATTCGACCATTCGACCAATCGTTTCGATCGACCATTCGACCATTCGACCAATTCGATCGATTCGATTCGATTAGATTCATCGAATTCGATTCGATCGACCATTCGACCAATTCGATTTGCCAATCAATTTGACCGACCTTTGCTTGTGTGGAACGGACTGTGAAAACGATGCGGACTATATTGTCGGATACGACACACAGGACAGTGATGACGAACTCTAAATGGCATATTCTGTAATCGAGTATGTTTGATGCCATTGACTGCCTGTGTATATTTTGTCATTGACTGCCTGTGTAGATGTGAAGTTATACTGACTGCATGTGTATATATGATTTTGCTGACTGCCTGTGTATGTTTGGTGATATGAATTATTGTGACACATTTTGATGTTATTAATTGCCTGTACAAAATGATAACATGTATTTGATTATGCAACTTATCGCGAATATAAAGACAGTATTTTGCAATTCAAAACCTTTGATTCGTGTCTTACCATTCCCCATAGCACTAATTTGATACTTTCATTGGATTCCTTGTCCCTGAAAATATAGGTTTAGTATATTTTAAAAAGTTTTTAGGGTAATTAGAGGCAGAAATAGAACAAAATATGTATTTTACAGTGGCCATTTTGAAAATCCAAAATGGCCGCCATACAGGTATCTCTCCAAATGTAAACATTGATTTTTAGTTTCCTTATGCTATAACCTTTCCAAAAATGTATAGGTTTGCTAATCTACCATGATTTTGAACGAAATATAATTTATTGACATAGTGAACCTGACTATATGAACAAAGTCTGTGTTGACTGTAAGTATTTCTGATTTCCCAAAGATAGACTTCGACCAACGGAGGATGCCCAGTCCACGGCTGGATTTGGAGACCAGTTTTGCGATGTGGTAGAATCAAGATAGGTCATTACTGATCACGAGGCCTAAAAGTTCAAGAGACTGAACCTCTCTTCCTGTGGATGACTTAGGAAATATTGGAAACACCAGGCAGGTGGACCGAAGATCGATGGATTACATGATCTTCCACAGAAGGCTCGTCATTCAGGTCATCGTCAGTTGCGACGCTTACATGCGAGATCTGTTACAATGATGTCACAAATTACGTCACAGAAAGTTAGTGTCTCATGATCATAATACCGTTATTATGGTCTATTCCACAATATACATGAAGAGAGATCTTTAAGGTGTACATGTGGGTGTGCAAGATATTACACCCTCTCTGCATAACCCCCACCCAAATCCTCCAAAGGATGGTGTGATCCCCAATGATAAATATAATAATTAATGGATAACCCTAAACAAGACCGATCGTCTAACAACGGCAAAGCCAGGCTTGTTTGATGCTTTAGTTGAAGAGGATAGTATGACCTGGGTGGGGATAACAGTTAGCAAATAATGTAAGTATTAAATGTGTTTGTCTTCAGGCATGGACAGCCAGTTCGTGAATGACTTGGGTAAAAAAACGGTGAATGGCAAACAATGAACCAATAAATTTCACATTCCTGTGCCACCTTCAGGCGAACATCGGGTATTGACAGTAGGTTCATGAAAGACTCAATGGTGAAACTGCAAATGGGGAATCCGGGAATGTCACGGATGTAAACCTTTATGTCATTTCCTCATTCTGCTTTAAACCTTATCCTTATGTCAATATCTATATTTTCATTCGAAACAGCATCATTCATCATTCCAGTCACAAATTAATACTATAGTGTGAATATATCAAAATATAATGTAAAATCACTATTGTGTTGAGACATTATCAAACCAGCAAACCATCATCATCTGTTCCATTCTGGATTCGGGAGCAAGGTCCACGTCAATCGCATTTCAAAATCATAATTGTATTGAGGAATTTCTGAAACCTCCTACCCACCTACCTTATGACACCCACTGGGACCCCAAAATGTTCCACAGAAGGTTATTATATTTCCTTTTAGTAAAATATGTAACTGTAATGGTTACTAAATGCTGTCCCCCTGTCATGTGACCAGACCATCAGCTCTGATTGGTGCACGTTTGTAAGGGGCATACATCCTGTTATGTTTGTAGGGGTAGTAATGAAATACCTTAGGGCTAGGTAGGATTGCATAAGGTAGTGTCCTCTGACTGTCGTGAAGAAGAAGAAACCTGTAACTTAAGTCAGCTCCGTGTGTCCTGTAAGGTTGTAGAATTGTCTCCATGGCGAGGGGTGGAGCTATGTTAATTAGATAGGGTATAAGGGTAATTAATTTCCTGTATGTAAATTACCTCTGTGGTTTTTCCTTTGTTCCTTATCTTATGACATATGCAACACCAGCCATGCACTCCACACCTAAATTAATAGCACGAAATAAAGGCCACCAGGATTCAGACATTGAACACTGCCACTGACGCCACCAGCCAAGTCATTGGAGGGGTGGACGAGAGGTGATGATTGGTCAGGGCAATGGACTGCTACGATGGACTCTTTGATTGGAGCGCTCATGGATGTCATCATATGACGTTTGAGACTGGGGAACAAAAAGGCTGAGGACCATCATTTTCCCTTTCTTGGACCCGACATCCATAGCGAACGGTCGCATTTTATCATCCTTTCTTGGTTTTTCGACATTCGTGACAGGCGGTCGCAGCTCGTGGACATTGATGCTCTTGGTTCGTGGCTGGGACACACTGGGCGGACGCATCCTTCTCCTGTCTCACCTCAGTGCTTTGTGGAGCGGACGACGAAAAATGAGCTCGGGCCTGCTCGCTTCACGTTCGGCGGCTGGTGCGACCTGTAGGAATATTTGGGGGACAGAGCACAAACAGAGCTGGGGGAGCTAGGCCAGAGAGGAGTCGGTAGAAGACAGAAAGACCACCAACCTGCCTGCAGTAAGTGAGTGAAAGGCCCTCGGAGTTAGCTTAATCGCGGGAGATTCCAATGATTCTGAAAGCTTTGGTTTCAACAGCGTGAAGCCGAGCTAGGTGTGAGGAAGGATGCACAAGCCCAGAGAGAAGAACAGTATTCCATTGAGCTGCGGATGAAAGCCTTGTATGTGGTGAGGAGCTCAGCTGTGCCAAGGAAGGACTTCGCACAACAGATGATGCCCAGTCGGCGACTGGCTTTGGAGGCCAGCTTGGAAATGTGGTTTTCCCAGGAAAGATCATGGCAGACAGTGAGACCCAAAAGCATGAGTGCCAGAACTTCTTGGAGAGGATTGTTCAGAAAGTAGTTGGGAGGGTTTTTCAGACGATCTTTTTGGAGAGACATTGGGAGAGTGTGAGATTTGTCAGGATTGAAAGACATGTCCCACTTGTTTGACCAGTCTATGATTTTGTCTAGGTCTGCAGAGAGTGAGGAGGCTGCAGACTATCAATCTGAGGGATGAGGTACTGAGCTGCAGAGAGTGGAGTCATCAGCAAAGAGATAGATAGGATTTTCCAGAGAGTCAGAGAGATCACTGATGAAGACCAGAAAAAGCACATGGCCCAGAACTCTGCCTTGGGGAACTCCAGCCTGAACAGGAAGGGGAGATGAGAGAAATCCATTCAGGGCCACACGTTGACTACGACCAGAGAGGAAGTCCACAAGCCATGCATGGAGATTTCCATGGATACCATAGGGGAGAGTTTGGAGAGCAGAGCTGGGTGCTAGACCATATCGAAGGCACGTGATATGTCAAGGGAGACAGCTCTGATTTCCTGTTTGGCATTGAGGACCTCCATCCATTGTTGAGACAGCAGAAGCAGCATGTCCAGAGTAGAATGACCTGGTCTGAAACCAAATTGATGATCAGAGATCAAGCATTTGGAGAGGAGGAAGGATTTGATATCCGAAGCAATGATGGACTACATGACTTTGCTGATGATTGGAAGTCGGCTGATTGGTCTGTAGTTGCAAGGATCTGTTTTTGCACCCTTTTGTGTACAGCGGTAATGTTGGCTGATTTCCAAGCTGATGGCAAATGACCTTGAGCAAGAGAGAGGGTGAAGAGAACAGAGAGTGGGTGTGAAAGAGTGGCAGAGCAGGATTTTAGGACCCATGGGCTGATTCCGTCTGGTCCAGTTGCAGAATCAGAGTCGAGGTTTGACAAAAACTTCACCTTGTCAGGAGAGAAACACGCAGAATACAGGAGCAGCTGGGTTCGACTGGGTAAGGTGGTTACAGAGAGAGATGGGTTCGGGACACAAGATTTTGAGGCAAACACAGAGTTGAGGCAATCGGCTTTTTCACGTGCGGAGTCAGCTGTGTAGCCATTTGAGGTAAGGGAGGGGATGGAAGGGGAACAAACACCAGAAACAGATTTGACCAGATGCCACCAGGATTTGGAGGAAGGAGACAGGTTTGAGAGTTCAGTCTTGAGAGTGGAGAGATATTGTTTCCTGGCTCTCCTGAGGGTAGACACACACTTATTCCGAGCTTTGTGAAAGGAACTGAGATTTCCTTCAGTTGGATTTGCCTTCCATGAGGTGAAGGCAAGTTGTTTCATGGCACCTGCCTCACCACAAGCTTCTGTGTACCATGGATGGGAGGAACAGGATGACAACTGAAGACGAGATGGGATAAATCTGTGCATGACAGAGAGCAGTTTGCTTTGGAAAATTCCCAGGAAGAGTTTATGTCAGAGGCAGTGGAGATGGGAGACCAGTCCAGATGATTGATGGCTGCTTGAAGACCGTGCCAGTTGGCCTGAGTGAAATGCCAGACTCGTCGACGCTGAGGAGGCTCTCTGAGAATGGTCAGAGAGATGTCGACTTTAACAAGCACATGATCAGAAGAACCGATTGGAGCAGAAGAAGAGCAGCAGACATTTGCAGGGAAGTTCGTCATAACCAAGTCGAGAAGAGAAGATACTCCATTGACTGAGATCCGGGTCGGGAAATTGACAGATTGTGTAAGTCCCAGTGAGTTGCAGAAGTCCTTTGCTGAGGAGCCATGGCTAGTGTGAGAGGTACCCACACCCAGCCAACTGGCATGATGACAATTTGACCTTTTCATTCTGTTATTTGAAGAGATGAAATATTTGAAGAGGTGTATACATTGCGCAATACAGTATAGTGCAAGGAATTAATTATGTGTGACAATGGAATTCCTTACAAAACGAGACAATGCTCATATTTTCCATCGTATTAACACAGTCATTTATATTGTTGTTTTGGCAAATTTAATAATATTATTAATAATTATACGAGTTCCCTTACTAGAAATTTCAACCCAGAGGAGGCCATTCGGCTCATCAAAGCCTGTGATGTTATTACCACCATACGGATGTTCAGCTCGTTACATCCTTTTTATAACTATGAAAAGCGATTTCGAGTTTGTGGTAAATCAGCCTCAATTACGACGTGAAACGATGCAATATTCCTCATATTTCACTGCGGCATATGCTGTGTGGATAAAGCATGGCTCGTGGGATAAAGAGCAGATCGGTGGATGTAGAGTGGCTTGAGGGATAAAGAGCGGCTCAGCTAGTATAGAGCAGCTCATGGGGTAAAGAGCGGCTTGGGGTCTATATAGTGGCTCAGGGGTATAGAGTGGCTCATGGTGTACAGAACGGTTCGGGCGTATAGAGTGGATCAGGGCTATAGAGTGGCTCATGGGGTAAAGAGCAGATCGGGGGTAAAGAGTGGCTCTGGGGTGAAGAGCAGGTTGGGGTATAGAGTAGTTTGGGGGTGAAGAGCATCTTGGGGTATAGAGTGGCTCATGGGCTAAAGAACGGCTCGGGGTATATAAAGAGAGGGTCGGTGGATGTAAACAGAAGGTCGGGGGATATAAAGAGAGGCTCGGTGGATGTAAAAAGAGGCTCGGTGGATGTAAAGAGAGTGTCGGTGGATATAAAGAGAGGGTCGGTGGATATAAAGAGGCTCGGTGGATGCATAAAGAGGCTCGGTGGATGTAAAGAGAGGGTCGGTGGATATAAAGATAAGGTCGGTGGATATAAAGAGAGGCTCGGTAGATATAGAGAGGCTCCGTGGGAATATAGAGGCTCGGTGAATATAGAGCGGCTCAGTGGATATAAAGAGAGGCTCGGTGGCTATAGAGAGGCTCGGTGGATATAGAGAGGCTCAGTGGATATAGAGTGGCTCAGTGAATATAGAGAGGTTCGGTGGATATAGAGAGGCTCGGTGGATATAGAGCTGCTTGGTGGATATAGAGAGGCTCGGTGAATATAGAGCGGCTCGGTGGATATAAAGAGAGGCTCGGTGGATATAGAGAGGCGCGGTGGATATAGAGAGGCTCGGTGGATATAGAGAGGCTCGGTGGATATAGAGCGGCTCGGTAGATATAAAGAGCGGCTCAGTGGATATAAAGAGCGGCTTGGTGGATATAGAGTGGCTTGGTGGATATAGAGTGGCTCGGTGGATATAGAATGGCTTGATGGATATAGAGTGGCTTGGTGGATGTAGAGCGGCTCGGTGGACATAAAGAGTGGCTCGGTGGATATAAAGAGCGGCTCGGTGGATATAGAGTGGCTTGGAGGATATAGAATGGCTCAGTGGATATAAAGAGTGGCTCGGTGGCTAAAAAGAGCGGGTCGATGGATATAGAGCTGCTTGGTGGATATAGAGTGGCTCGTTGGATATAAAGAGTGGCTCGGTGGATGTAGAGTGGCTCGGTGGATATAGAGCGGCTCGGTGGATATAAAGAGCAGCTCGGTGGATATAGAGTGGCTTGGTAGACATAGAGTGGCCTGGTGGATTTAGAGTGGCTTGGTGGATATAGAGCGGCTCGGTGGATATAAAGAGTGGCTCGGTGGATATAAAGAGCGGCTCGGTGGATATAAAGAGCGGCTCTGTGGATATAGAGTGGCTCGGTGGAGATAGAGTGGCTCGGTGGATATAGAGTGGCTCGGTGGATATAGAGTGGCTCGGTGGATATAGAGTGGCTCGGTGGATATAGAGCGGCTGGGTTTATTTTTATTTTTATTTTATTTTTTGTCTACAAGACCGAGGCTCGTGAAAGAGCTAACATTAATCACACAAAAAGTCAAACCGACACATAAAACACAAAAAATAAGGGGAGCGGTAGACAAGATAGGGAGAGAGGGGGAAGGACACAAACACAACATTTGAGAGCAGGGACATCGGTAGAAATGTGGGAGGGGGAGGGCTTGTGGGGAGGTGGGAGAGGTATAAACCATATGAACACTGCAAGGACTTCCAGGAAAGAAGTTGGAATTTCAAAAAAAAAGTGTATCTCGGGTGAATTAGTGGGGGTAGAAAATATCAAGGTTTTGGATGGGGGAAGATAAGAGATGGTGGTGAACAGCTGTTTTAAAGACCTGGAGGGAGGAGTGGGATTGAAGGGAGTGGGGGAGTTTGTTCCAGAGGCGGGAGAAAAGGGGAATTAAAGAGTGAAGGTGAGCAGAGAGCCCAGATTTTGGCAGTTTAACCATAAGAGCGTTGCAGGCAGATCTTGTGCGACCTGAAGGAATATTGGGGAGACAAAGCACAGAGAGAACTGGGGGAGCAAGGCCGGAGAGGAGTCGGTAGAAGACAGAAAGACCACCAACCTGCCTGCGGTGAGTGAGTGAAAGGCCCTCGGAGTTAACTTCATCGCAGGAGATTCCAATGATTCTGAAAGCTTTGGTTTCAACAGCGTTAAGCCGAGCTAGGTGTGAGGCAGGAGCACCAGCCCAGAGGGGGGAACAGTATTCCATTGAGCTGCGGATGAAAGCCTTGTATGTGGTGAGGAGCTCAGGTGTGCCAAGGAAGGACTTCGCACGACGGAGGATGCCCAGTCGGCGACTGGCTTTGGAGGCCTACTTGGAAATGTGGTTTTCCCAAGACAGATCATGGCAGATAGTGAGACCCAAAAGTTTGAGCGACAGAACTTCTTGGAGAGGATTGTTGAGAAAGTAGATGGGAGGGTTTTCCAGTCTGTCCTTTCGGAGAGACATTGTAAGTGTGTGATATTTGTCAGGATTGAAAGACATGTTCCACTTGTTTGACCAGTCTGTGATTTTGTCCAGGTCTGCAGAGAGTGAGGAGGCTGCACACTGCCGATCTGAGGGATGAGGAATGGAGCGGCAGATAGTGGAGTCATCAGCAAAGAGACAGAGAGGATTTTCCAGAGAGTCGGAGAGATCATTGATGAAGACCAGAAATAGCACAGGTCCCAGAACACTGCCTTGGGGAACTCCAGCCAGAACAGGAAGGGGAGATGAGAGAAATCCATTCAGAGCCACACGTTGCCTACGACCAGAGAGGAAGTCCACAAAGCCATGAGTGGAGATTTCCATGGATACCATAAGAGGAGAGTTTGGTGAGCAGAGCTGGGTGCCAGGCCGTTTCGAAGGCACGTGATATGTCAAGTGAGACAGCTCTGATTTCCTGTTTGGCATTGAGGACCTCCATCCATTGTTGAGATAGCAGAAGCAACATGTCTAGAGTAGAATGACCTGGTCTGAATCCAAATTGATGATCAGAGATCAAGCCATTGGAGAAGAGGAAGGATTTGATATCCGAAGCAATGATGCATTCCATGACTTTGCTGATAATTGGAAGCAGGCTGATTGGTCTGTAGTTGCAAGGATCTGTTTTTGCACCTTTTTTGTGTAAAGCGGTAATGTTTGCTGATTTCCCAAGATGCTGGAAGATGACCTTGAGTAAAAGAGAGGGCGAAAAGAACAGAGAGAGGGTGAGATAGAGTGGCAGAGCAGGATTTTAGGACCCATGGGCTGATTCCGTCTGGTCCAGTTGCAGAATCAGAGTCGACGTTTGACAAAAACTTCTCCACCTTGTCAGAAGAGAAGGACGCAGAGTCCAGGAGCAGTTGGGTTCGACTGGGAAAGGTGGGAACATAGAGAGATGGGTTTGGCAAACAAGATTTTAAAGCAAACACAGAGTTGAGGCATTCGGCTTTGTCACGTGCGGTGTCAACTCTGTAGCCATTTGAGGTAAGGGAGGGGATAGAGGGGGGAACAAACACCAGAAACGGATTTGACCTGACGCCACCAGGATTTGGAGGAAGAAGACAGGTTTGAGAGTTCAATCTTGTGTGTGGAGAGATAGTGCTTCCTGGCACTCCTGAGGGTAGACACACACTTGTTCCGAGCTTTGTGGAAGGAACTGAGATTGCCTTCAGTTGGATTTGCCTTCCAAGAGGCAAAGGCAAGTTGTTTCAGGGCAACTGACTCACTACAAGATTCAGTGTACCATGGACGGGAGGAAGGGTAAGACAACTGAAGACGAGATGGGATAAATCTGTGCATGAGAGAGAGCAGTTTGCTTTGGAAGAATTCCCAGGAAGAATTGATGTCAGAGGCAGTAGAGATGGGAGACCAGTCCAGATGATTGATGGCTGCTTGCAGACCGTGCCAGTCAGCCTGAGTGAAATGCCAGACTCGTTGGCACTGAGGATGCTCTCTGAGAATGGCCAGAGAGATGTCCACTTTAACAAGCACATGATCAGAAGAACCGATTGGAGCAGAAGAAGAGCAGCAGACATTTGCAGGGAAGTTCGTCATAACCAAGTCCAGAAGAGAAGAAACTCCATTGACTGAGATTCGGGTCGGGAAATTGACAGATTGTGTCAGTCGCAATGAGTCGCAGAAGTCCTTTGCTGAGGTGCCATGGCTGGTGAGAGATGAACCCACACCCAGCCAGCTGGCATGATGACTGTTGAAGTCGCCACATATGAGGAAGAGAGAGTTTGGATGAGTTGATAGAAGTTGGTCCATGTTGTCCGACAGCGAAATGTAAATGGAGTCATCACTGTTCGGAGGATGGTACAGAACACATATGAACAAAAGGTGGGAGCAGAGAGGAAGCCATAGCCAGAGGTACTCCTGGGGGTGGGGTGGAGAGAGGGCAGTGCAACTGTGCAAGGAGAGTGAGGAAGAGAGTTTTTGATAAAGATAGCAACCCCACCACCAGGACGAGTCTCAGGTCTATCATACCGAAGGAGGGAGTAACCAGGAAGAGATATTAAGGAATCAGAGACATCTTGAGGAGAAGAGTTTCTGTTAAGCAGATCAAGTCTGGATTGTCAGAAGCAACCTGTATGGAGAGATCAATCAGGTTTGAGCGAAGGCCCCGGATGTTTGAGGTCCATACCGTTAATGAGGCGAGAGGGGGAGCATCGGGTGCAGGACAGTGGAGGGGAGGGATAGGGTCAGATGAAGGATGAGAGGGGGAGGTAGGAAGAGCAGTTGATAGTGTGTCAGAGATTACAGAAGAGTTACAAAACTCTTTATGGTGGATATAAAGAGCGGCTCGGTGGCTATAAAGAGTGGGTCGGTGGATATAGAGCAGCCCAGGGGGTATAAAGTGTCTCTGTGTGGTGTCGAGCGGCTCAGCTGGTAAAAAGTGGCTTGGGGGTATATAGTGGTTCATAGGGAGGAGTGGGGGGCAGCTTTTTTGCACTAAATGTTGGAAAAAATAACTCTTGGCCTCAGATGAAAATACGTTGTCACACAGGACAATGAACAAACAATGCTGAATTTTAAAACCTCGAGTGTGAATGAAATAACTAACGTATAGTCTGAATGGAGAATGGTTGAAGAGATTTGATTGTCGATCGTAAACTACGTGCTCGATCTTCCAATGGAGGCCTCTGAGGAGACAATGAGATTTGCCAACATCACATGTTTCACGGACATCAAATGGCAACAACTTCTTAGTCTCAAAGTCTGTAACATAACTACATCACAAAAAAAATTATTTTTTATTTTTTTTATTTTATTTTTTGTATACTGAATCGAGGCTCGTGAAAGAGCTAACATTTATTTCACAAACAAATCAACCAGACAAACAAAATATACAAAAAGAGGGAGCGGAAGACAAGATGGGGAGAGAAGGGGAAGCACACAACCACAACATTTGAGAGCAGGGAGAAGTGTGGGAGGGAGAGGGCTTGGGGGCAGGAGGCGTGGGAAGGGGGGGGTGAGGGGGGGGGGAGAGGTATAAAACACAAGGGGACCGAAATTAGCGGGGGTAGAAAAGATCAAGGTTTTGGATGGGGGAGGATAAGAGATGGTGGTGAACAGCTGTTTTAAAGACCTGGAGGGTGGAGTGGGATTGAAGAGAGTGAGGGAGTTTGTTCCAGAGGCGGGAGAAAAGAGGAATGAAGGAGTGAAGGTGAGCAGAAAGTCTTGATTTTGGCAGTTTAACCATAAGAGGGTTGCAGGCAGATCTTGTGCGACCTGTAGGAATATTTGGGGGACAGAGCCCAGAGAGGGCTGGGGGGGCAAGGCCAGAGAGGAGTCGGGAGAAGACGGAAAGACCACCAACCTGCCTGCGGTGAGTGAGTGAAAGGCCCTTGGAGTTAGCTTCATCACGGGAGATTCCAATGATTCTGAACGCTTTGGTTTCAACAGCGTGAAGATGGGCTAGGTGTGAGGCAGGAGCACCAGACCAGAGGGGAGAGCAGTATTCCATAGAGTTGCGGATGAAAGCCTTGTATGTGGTGAGGAGCTCAGGTGTGCCAAGGAAGGACTTCGCACGACGGAGGATGCCCAGTCGGCGACTGGCTTTGGAGGCCAGATTTGAAATGTGGTTTTCCCAGGAAAGATCATCGCAAATAGTGAGACCCAAAAGCTTGAGTGACAGAACTTCTTGGAGAGGATTATTCAGAAAGTGGATGGGAGGGTTTTCCAGTCGGTCTTTTCGGAGAGACATCGTAAGAGTGTGAGATTTATCAGGATTGAAAGACATGTTCCATTTGTTTGCCCAGTCTGTGATTTTGTCCAGGTCTGCAGAGAGTGAGGAGGCTGCAGACTGCCGATCTGAGGGATGAGGAATGGAGCGACAGAGAGTAGAGTCGTCGGCAAAGAGATAGAGAGGATTTTCAAGAGAGTCAGAGAGATCATTGATGAAGACCAGAAAAAGCACAGGGCCCAGAACACTACCTTGGGGAACTCCAGCCTGAACAGGAAGAGGAGATGAGAGAAACCCATTCAGGGCCACACGTTGACTACGACCAGAGAGGAAGTCCGCCAGCCATGCGTGGAGATTTCCATGGATACCAAAGGAGGAGAGTTTGCTGAGCAGAGCAGGGTGCCAGACCGTATCGAAGGCACGTGAAATGTCAAGGGAGACGGCTCTAATTTCCTGTTTGGTGTTGAGGACCTCCATCCATTGTTGAGAAAGCAGAAGCAGCATGCAGAAGCAGCATGTCCAGAGTAGAGTGACCAGGTCTGAAACCAAAAAGGACATCAAAACACCAAAAAGGACATCAAAAAGGACAAAAAGGACAAAATATAATCTAGACTTATAGAATGCAATCCAACAATATATGTACCCAGAACTGGTTTTATTGCTGAGACTGAACTGGTCAAACATTTCGAATATATCTTTCAATCCTGAGAAACCCCACATATTATCTCTTTCTCTTTCTCTTTCTCTTTCTCTTTCTGTCTCTCTGTCTCTGTCTCTGTCTCTGTCTATGTGTGTGTGTGTGTGTGTGTGTGTGTGTGTGTGTGTGTGTCTCTCTCTCTCTCTCTCTCTCTCTCTCTCTCTCTCTCTCTCTCTCTCTCTCTCTCCCCCGCCCCCCCCCCTACCGGCTGTTGCGATTTGGGTGTGGCGTCATGGCGGCTGTGTGTGAAGAGCTGTGAGTACTCTGCTGTGTTGTTGTCCTTCCTATCCCCATATCACTCCCTTTGTGTCGTGTACGTGTTTGTGGAGTCAGTTATGGTGGGATAACGTGAAAGCCCAGATTCGCATCTTTTGTCAATATTTTAAGTCCTTTTCCACAAGCAAGAGTAAGATTGCTGTTTCTCTCTTAGAAACTGAAATTTTACACTTAGAGGAAGACTTGGCTAAGTCTCAAAATGGCAGGAAACCTCAGTTATTATTGGAGAAAAAAGCTTATTTAAGAAAATTGATTCATGAAAAAGTAATGGGGATGTCAGTTAGACTCAGAATCCAAAATGTGAAGTTCTCTGACACCCCAAATAAAAGTTTTTTCCAGTTGGAAGGGGTTAAGAAGTCCCAAAGGCAAATGTTCTCCTTGTTAGATGCTAAGGGGAATATTACACAAAATGAAAGTGATGTTAAGATGCTTGTGAAAAGGTTTTTTTCTGGTTTATTTGTGGAGAAAGCTGTGTGTAAAGATATGGTTGATGATATGACGAATTACCTGCCTTCGTTGAGTTGTGACCAGTGTCAAGGTCTTGAAGAGCCGTTTACTTTGGAGGAGCTAAGCACAGCTCTGCGTAACTTTGAACACGGAAAAGCCCCTGGGATCGATGGCCTTCCAGTGGAATTTTTTGCAGCGTTTTGGGACATTTTAGGTCCAGAAGTACTGCTAGTGCTACAAGAAAGCTTGCGCTCTGGCATACTACCCCTCAGCTGTAGAAGAGCATTGGTATGCCTTCTCCAAAAAGGTGGTGATCTCCGTCGGATAGAGAACTGGCGCCCCATCTGATTACTGTGTTCTGACTACAAACCTTTTTCCAAATTGTTGGCCAATCGGCTAAAGGTTGTCATTGGCACTATTGTTCATCCTGATCAGAGTTACAGTATTCCGGGAAGATCAATCTCTGTTAATGTCTTTTTAATTAGAGACTTGATTGACTGTGTCCTCAAGGAGGAAGAGGGGCTTGAGTTGATTTTCCTAGACATTGAAAAGGCTTTTGATAGCATTGATCATACTTACATATTTCATGTTCTGCAAAAGTTTGGTTTTGGTGAAAAGTTTATAGGCTTTGTGAAATTGTTATACAACAATATATTTAGTTTGTGCAAAGTAAATAATCGGCTTGGTTCACCCATTCAGGTTCAGAGGGGTGTTCGGCAAGGCTGTCCTTTGTCAGGGTTGCTGTTTAGCCTTTCTCTTGAGCCTCTCTTTCCGGCTTTGTGCCTTCTGCAGAAGAGAACCACATCATGGTATCAGCATATGCTGATGATGTCTGTGTAATCATTAAGAATGATAAGGACCTAACTATTCTTGTTGAGTCCTTACACAGGTTTTATCTTGCTTCACGTTTGCGGTGCAATTGGCAAAAGAGCAAAGCTCTGTGGGTGTCCTCAGCTCACGGTACATCCGGTAGGCTTCCCGTCACTCCCCCTCAGTCTCTTCCAAAAGACATAAGTTGGACAAGAGAAGGGGTTAAATACCTAGGTGTTTATCTTGGACCCAATCAGTACTCCCATATTAACTGGGAAGGAGTGGTAGAACAGGTAATCACGCGGCTCAACAAATGGAAAAGGTTCCTTTCACAAATGTCCTTTAGAGGCCGAATACTGATTATTAACACCTTGGTCGCCTCTGTCCTGTGGCACAAATTTATCTGTTTGCAGCCACCAGAGGGCTTGCTGAAGACTATTTAACAGGCACTGGTAAATTTCTTTTGGGGAGGTTACCACTGGTTGCAGATGGACGTACTTTGCCACCCCTTGTCTCTTGGTGGCCAAGGGCTCATTGACGTAAAGTGTCGGCTGATGGCGTTTCGGCTGAAGTCAATACAACGTCTGCTCAATGTTGAAAAACTGCCCTGGTGCCCTGTGGCACAACGAATATTGAGGCAAGCTGGAATGCTCGGCTATGGCCTTGAGACTTTTTTATCGAATCCCAAAAAGTTGATGTGTCCCACCTTCCTCTGTTCTACCAGAGCTTGTTGAATGCTTGGCAAGCCATAGTGGTAAGCCGCCAAAAGGAGTCCTATGAGGTTAAAATGTTTGCGGGAGAACCTCTATTCCTCAACCCACTCTTTCCCCAGGTTCCCAAAAGCCGTTGTTTTGCCCAAAACTTCATTTCAGGTGGCATCAGAAATGTCTGGCATCTTTGTGACTCAGCAAATTGTGGTTGGAGATCTGCCAAGGAAGTTGCTGAGATTACTGGTACCAGATCAATGAGAGCTGCAGGTCAGGTACTTGTCAAAGTCATGCGTACATCCTTTAGACTTGGGTTGCAGTGGGGGTACTGGGGTTAAATGGGCATCCCATAATCCTTCGCTTCCTAACTTACTTGTTGCTTTCACCGGTTCTACTTTGTCCCCAGTTAGTACTGGCTCTTGTTTATTTAGTAGTCTTGAGAGTAAATCTATTTACCAGTTCTGTCTTTCATTGATTAATGTAAACACCTCTGCAGCAGGAGTTATGAGATGGAAAGCTCTTTTACCTAATGGCCCCCCTTCTGAACCTGAATGGAAATCAATGTATGGTACACCCATATAAAAAACGTCGGGTGATTTACAATGGAGACTGGCTCACGGGGTATTGCCAACAAACACTTTTGTAAACCGTTTGGATGCCATGGTATCGGCGATCTGTCCCTTTTGTAATAATATTGAAGATTTGTTTCATGGGTATGTTGATTGCATACGATTGTGTCCTCTTTTTCTTTTACTGAACAATGTGTTTGGTCAAGTTAATGTTCCTTTTTCTCTCCAGTTGTTTATTTTTGGCCTTGGGGTCACTTCAGCAAAGAAAAAAATTGTTAATGTTTCTAAATTATTTATTGTCAGAGGCTAAACTGGCCATCTATTTGTCGCGAAAAGCAAAAATTAAGGGCAAGCCACCCGAGCAATGTAATGTGATCCTGCACTTCCAATCCCTGGTCACAACTCGGTTAAAACTGGAATTTAAGTATTATCTATCTATAATTCCAGCAATCTCTGTGTGTCTGTCTGTGTGTCTGTGTGTCTGTGTGTCTGTGTGTCTGTGTGTTTGTCTGTGACCGCTGTTTCTCGACAACCACGGGTCCGATATACTTGAAACTTGCCAGGTATATTGCTGGGGACCCGAGGATGTGCCTTTTCAAGGTTTGTAATTAATCGGACAAGTACCTACCGAGCTATGTCCAAAAAACGCTTCAACCAATCAGAGAGCAGCGAGCTATCACGTGTGCCGAACCGTTAATGCAATGCAAGCGTTAATGCGTTAATGCAAGGCTTTTCTTTTTTTCCCTCTTCTCTTTCTACTTTTCCTTGCGATTAAATTGCAAACAGCCAAAATACGTTGGCGCTAATTGAATAATTGGCCATTAACACTAAAATAATCGTAACTGCGATATGCCAACTTCCGGACAGTGCAGCCTTCCCTGTTGTTGTTGTTTGCAGCAGCTGTTTGCAGCAAGGCAAGGCTTTTCTTTTTTTCCCTCTTCTCTTTCTACTTTGCCTTGCGATTAAATTGCAAACAGCCAAAATACGTTGGCGCTAATTGAATAATTGGGCATTATGTTTTACAACTAATAAAAACGAATTTGCGATTCATTCGCTTTCCTGCGCGTTTGTGTACGCGATGGCGATTTCTTTACCAAACTCCGGAAGCCGTTCGCTTTGGACCGAACCATTGCATGTAAATAGAGGGGGGGGATTGTCACCACTCGCAAGCCGTTCGCTTTGGACCAAACCATTTCATGTAAATAGGGGGGGGGATATAATTTTAGATATATATATAGTACGGGCATGCCCTAGTCTATCTATAATTCCAGTAATCTCTGTACGTTTGTACGTTTGTACGTTTGTCTGTCTGTGACCGCTGTTTCTCGACAACCACGGGTCCGATATACTTTTAACTTGCCAGGTATATTGCTGGGGACCCGAGGATGTGCCTTTTCAAGGTTTCATATTAATCGGACAATTACTTACCGAGCTATGTACAAAAAACGATTCAACCAATCAGAGAGCAGCGAACGATCGCGTGTGCCGGCGTTGCGAATGGACCAAACCATTCCATGTAAATAGAGGGGGGGGGTTCTGTGGTCGTTGCGAATGGACGAAACCATTTCATGTAAATAGAGGGGGGGGATTGTCACTGTACTCGCAAGCCGTTCGCCGTTCGCTTTGGCGTTGCGAATGGACCAAACCATTTCATGTAAATAGAGGGGGGGGATATAATTTTAGATAGATATATAGTACGGGCATATATATAGTACGGGCATGCCCTAGTCTATCTATAATTCCACTAATCTCTGTGTGTGTGTGTGTGTGTGTGTGTGTGTGTGTGTGTGTGTGTGTGTGTGTGTGTGTGTGTGTGTGTGTGTGTGTGTCTGTGTGTGTGTGTGTTTGTCTGTGACCGCTGTTTCTCGACAACCACGGGTCCGATATACTTTAAACTTGCCAGGTATATTGCTGGGGACCCGAGGATGTGCCTTTTCAAGGTTTGAAATTAATCGCAGAAGTACTTACCGAGCTATGGCGATTTAGCCGTTCGCCGTTCGCTTTGGCGTTGCGAATGGACCAAACCATTGCATGTAAATAGAGGGGGGGGGGGGTTCTGTGGTCGTTGCGAATGGACCAAACCATTCATGTAAATAGAGGGGGGGGGGGGTTCTGTGGTCGTTACTGCCACGTGGTTTCAAAGTTTTTTTTTGTTGTTGTTGTTTGCACGCATGTTTTTTTGCACCCACATACGGGCACGCCCTAGGATGTTTACACACACACACCCCTACACAAATTTTTTTTTTTTTTTTTTTTTGGCAAGGAACGGGCACCCACGTACGGGCACGTCCTAGCTTATATATAGTACGGGCATGCCCTAGTCTATCTATAATTCCAGCAATCTCTGTGTGTGTGTGTGTGTGTGTGTCTGTGTCTGTGTCTGTGTCTGTGTCTGTGTGTGTGTGTGTGTGTGTGTGTGTGTGTGTGTGTGTGTGTGTGTGTGTCTGTGTGTGTGTTTGTTTGTCTGTGACCGCTGTTTCTCGACAACCACGGGTCCGATATACTTGAAACTTGCCAGGTATATTGCTGGGGACCCGAGGATGTGCCTTTTCAAGGTTTTAAATTAATCGCAGAAGTAGTTACCGAGCTATGTCCAAAAAACGATTCAACCAATCAGAGAGCAGCGAGCTATCACGTGTGCCGAACGTGGCGAACAGACTCTGCCTCGGATGGCACATTTGAGAGCGTATTCATTTATTTCCCGTCGGCAAACTATGTTGGCGCTATGTTGGCGTTAAACGATGTTTTAAAACTAATTAAAACTAATTTGCGATTCTTTCGCTTTCCTGCGATATGCGACCTTCCGGACAGTCAAATGAGGACGTCACTTCCGGACTTACGGATAGTCATAGTGACGCTGAACTGATGCTGAACGTGGCGAGCAGACACTGCCTTGGACGGCACATTTGAGAGCGTATTCATTTATTTGACGTTGCAATCTGTGTTGATTGTTGTAAGGTACGATCGATTGTAGTACATACATATTTATATTTTGTACATATTCATTACGGGCACGTCACGGGTACGGGTACGGTACCGGGTACGGTACGGTTACGGGTACGCCACGTACGGGCACGTCCTAGTAGTAGAAATGCACACATGAAGGATTTTGTTGAGACATGGTGTGTGGGAAAAATATGCGGGGTAAATGAAAATGTATTCGAGATTTACATGTAGGTGTTTCCTTGTCCTTGCAATCTCTTGTTTTGGAATGAAGGACATTACATTGATTGTTTCTCCTTTTATTTGATTTTCTATGACTTTGGTTGTATTCTCTTGAAAACAGTTTTTTGGTTTATTCTTGTTGACGCTTGTTTTTGTAGTTTTATAATAAAAGTCTCCTGGCAGTTTGTGGTTTGGGCATGGGCAGATGGCGGCTGTGCATGTGTGGTGAGGTGTGAGCTGCTCTAACCTTCGATCTTTCCCCCCTTTTTCTCGTTGTTTTCACCTTTTCTTTTCCATTTTTGTTTATCTTCACATTGTCTATTCTCTGTCTGCCCCCACCACTCCATTTCATCAAACCCGCTACTGCAATCCTCATCCTCCCCCATCCAACCTCACGCCCGTTCTCCCCTTCCTTCCTTTTCCCGTTCTCCCCTTCCTAGTTCCTTCCTTTTCCCGTTCCCCTCATACCCTCCCTCCCATTACGTTCCTCGCTGTGTTGCTGTCTCTATTCTTTTCTCCATTTTCTTCTATTTTTCCTCAGAGAGAGAGAGAGACAGAGACAGACAGCCGACGCCTTTCGGTGAGGTCGACGGGTGAGTGGTATTCTATCAACACTCTAATGAGTTGCGATGGTTTGGCACCCTTTTCCTCATTGAGAGGTGTGTTTTGCCGCGTTCGTATTCTCGTGCTGGTACATGCCGAGTGGCGTTTTTTTGCGGTTTTTTCCCCCTGCTTTTTACAGAAAGCTGTTCCCGACCCCTCCCTTTTCTCCCGACCCCTCCTTTTCCCCGGACCCCTCCTTTTCCCCGGCCCCAACTTGGCTTAGTCCGGGTAATTTGAATTAGTAAAATGTCGACACGTTCCTCGTATGCTGCTTTCGAAGCTCTCACACGGAAGCATGGCGTGGTGTGTGTTCCTCCCGATGAGGTTAGTGTGGAACACATCGTTATTGCTATTGGTAATATCATTGGGATGGAAAAGATCTGTGCAGCGTCACGAATGAATCAATAAACGTATCGTCGCTTTTTAGCCGAGGAAAGCCTCATACATGAGGTTGTTGCGGCTGGTCTGTCCACGGACAATGGACACTTCCTTCTTGTTTACGCACTCGATACCCCAGCTGTTAAAATACTCCTATCTAACGTCCCCCCATTTCTAAAGAATGAGTCGCTGTTAGCGGAACTATCGCGCTATGGTACAGTCGTGTCCCAGATCAAGATGGCGCCGCTGGGCTGTCGAAGTGAACAGGCGAAGCACGCCATGGCTTTCCGACGCCAGAATACATTGTACTTCCCACATCCAACGTGGATAAAGTATTAAACGTGGTAATTAAATTCCGTATCAAAGATCGCGACTACCAAGTATATGCGTCAACCGAGACATTAAAATGCTTCACTTGTGGAAAGTTCGGACATTTAAAACGCTTCTGTCCCCAAACTGCACCCTCTGACCGAGCAGACAGGCTCTCCGGACAATACTGTGCCTCCGCTACCTCTGAACACTGATGAACAAACTACCCCAACTACTGTTTCAGATCCCCCTCTACCTCTCAACACTGACGAACGAAGCTACCCCAACTACTGTCTCAGATCCCCCGCTACCTCTGAACACTGATGAACAAACTACCCCAACTACTGTTTCAGATCCCCCTCTACCTCAACACTGACGAACAAGCTACCCCAACTACTGTCTCAGATCCCCCTCTACCTCTCAACACTGACGAACAAGCTACCCCAACTACTGTCTCAGATCCCCCTCTACCTCTCAACACTGACGAACAAGCTACCCCAACTACTGTCTCAGATCCCCCGCTACCTCTCAACACTGACGAACAAGCTACCCCAACTTCTGTCTCAGATCCCCTCTACCTCTCAACACTGACGAACAAGCTACCCAAACTACTGTCTCAGATCCCCCCTACCTCTCAACACTGATGGACAAGCTACCCCGACTACTGTCTCAGATTCCCCTCTACCTCTCAACACTGACGAACAACTTACCCTAACTACTGTCTCAGATCCCCTCTACCTCTCAACACTGACGGACAAGCTACCCCAACTACTGTCTCAGATCCCCCACTACCTCTCAACACTGACGGACAAGCTACCCCAACTACTGTCTCAGATCCCCCCTACCTCTCAACACTGATGGACAAACTTCCCCAACTACTGTCTCAGATCCCCCTCCACCTCTCAACACTGACGAACAAGCTACCCCAACTACTGTCTCAGATCCCCCGCTACCTCAACACTGACGAACAAGCTACCCCAACTACTGTCTCAGATCCCACGCGACCTCTCAACCCTGACGAACAAGCTACCCCAACTTCTGTCTCAGATCCCCTCTACCTCTCAACACTGACGAACAAGCTACCCCAACTACTGTCTCAGATCCCCTCTACCTCTCGACACTGACGGACAAGCTACCCCAACTACTGTCTCAGATCCCCCCGACCTCTCAACACTGACGGACAAGCTACCCAACTACTGTCTCAGATCCCCCGCTACCTCTCAACACTAACGAACAAGCAACCCCAACTACTGTCTCAGATCCCCCCTACCTCTCAACACTGACGGACAAACTACCCCAACTACTGTCTCAGATCCCCCTCCACCTCTCAGCACTGACGAACAAGCTACCCCAACTACTGTCTCAGATCCCCCTCCACCTCTCAACACTGACGAACAAGCTACCCCAACTACTGTCTCACATCGCCCGCTACCTCCCAACACTGACGAACAAGCTACCCCAACTACTGTCTCAGATCCCCCCCCCCCCCCCACCTCTCAACACTGACGGACAAACTACCCCAACTACTGTCTCAGATCCCCCTCCACCTCTCAACACTGACGAACAAGCTACCCCAACTACTGTCTCATATCCCCCGCTACCTCTCAACACTGACGAACAAGCTACCCCAACTACTGTCTCAGATCCCCCTCCACCTCTCAACACTGACGAACAAGCTACCCCAACTACTGTCTCATATCCCCCGCTACCTCTCAACACTGACGAACAAGCTACCCCAACTACTGTCTCATATCCCCCGCTACCTCCCAACACTGACTAACAAGCTACCCCAACTACTGTCTCAGATCCCCCTCCACCTCTCAACACTGACGAACAAGCTACCCCAACTACTGTCTCATATCCCCCGCTACCTCTCAACACTGACGAACAAGCTACCCCAACTACTGTCTCACATCCCCCTCTACCTCTCAACACTGATGGACAAGCTACCCCAACTACTGTCTCAAATCCCCCGCTACCTCTCAACACTGCCCAACAAGCTACCCCAACTACTGTCTCAGATCCCCCCTACCTCTCAACACTGACGGACAAACTACCCCAACTACTGTCTCAGATCCCCCTCCACCTCTCATCACTGATGGACAAGCTACCCCAACTACTGTCTCAGATCCCCCTCTACCTCTCAACACTGACGAACAAGCTACCCCAACTACTGTCTCAGATCCCTCCTACCTCTCAACACTGATGGACAAACTACCCCAACTACTGTCTCAGATCCCCCTCCACCTCTCAACACTGACAGACAAACTACCCTAACTACTGTCTCAGATCCCCCTCCACCCCTCAACACTGACGGACAAGCTACCCCAACTACTGTCTCAGATCCCCCTCCACCTCTCAACACTGACAGACAAGCTACCCCAACTACTGTCTCAAATCCCCCGCTACCTCTCAACACTGACCAACAAGCTACCCCAACTACTGTCTCAGATTCCCCCCTACCTCTCAACACTGACAGACAAACTACCCCAACTACTGTCTCAGATCCCCCGCTATCTCTCAACACTGACGAACAAGCTACCCCAACTACTGTCTCAGATCCCTCCTACCTCTCAACACTGATGGACAAACTACTCCAACTACGGTCTCAGATCCCCCTCCACCTCTCAACACTGACAGACAAACTACCCTAACTACTGTCTCAGATCCCCCTCCACCCCTCAACACTGACGGACAAGCTACCCCAACTACTGTCTCAGATCCCCCTCCACCTCTCAACACTGACGGACAAGCTACCCCAACTACTGTCTCAAATCCCCCGCTACCTCTCAACACTGACCAACAAGCTACCCCAACTACTGTCTCAGATCCCCCCTACCTCTCAACACTGACGGACAAGCTACCCCAAGTACTGTCTCAGATGAAATCGTACCAAATTTAACGACAGTTGATAATACGAACATGAACATCTGGGATGGGTTTACACTTGTTTCCTCATTAAGGAAGAGAAAAAGACCTCAGAATTAATTTACACCTCGTAAAGAAAAGGTGGTAGTTCTTCAGTCAGACACTTCGGGAATGCCTCTGTCCAACCAAATTACTACCAGCAACCGGTACGAACTGCTCATGCATGGGAATGTAGATGCCCAGCCCTTACCCGAGACTTTCTCCCACAATGCAATGGAGGAAAATTACATCCCTCCTCGAGAGAAAAGTAAAACTGTTCCGTGTCCTCCTTCTGTGAATGATGCCGAAGTGCATCAAGACCCAACCGAAAAAATAGGAGGAAACCTGATAGCAGAAAACCCGACCATACCTACAGTGCTCCCCATTTCTGAGCACAATGAAAATATTCCAACCCCAACCATACCTGTGCCGGCTGTTTTACATAACATACCTGAGCACACTGGTAAAACTGACAGAACCTCAAACTGTTAAACCTGTTACGGTTTCCCCCCCACTACCCGAGGCTCCTTTAATTCCACTACCCCTTCCTGCTCCTATTAATATAGAGCAGGATGTCACCTGCACACCACAAGTTACCTCAGAGCCCCAAGAACCAGGAATTGAATGTTTCCCGGACAGTGGTTCCGACATGTCCAATGAGGAATCTTACGAAATTGAGGAGTTCCCTACAACAAGTGAATCCAATGTCTTACCAACCCAAATATTGAAATTCCTCATTCACACTTTTAGAAAGAGGCATGTAGACATTAAAGATCACTTTTCTGACCTGCACGGTATTATCGACACGGCAAGGAACATCATCCTGACGGCCTAGTGACCACCATTTCACAGAAGCCCAATGTAGCAGGTTAAAAAAGTACATTGTGAGAGCAAAAGATGAACTAAAAAAACGAGTTTTGGAAGCTTAAATATAAATGGTGGCACGAGTCAGTTGCGCAAACTCCAAGTTGTGAACCTTGCACTACAGAAAAAATTAGATGTACTTTTCTTACAAGAGACCCACACTACTCCAGCATCCCATGCAGAATGGAACCGGATGATGAAAACAACCAATTTTCTTAGCGATTCCAATCCCCCAAACTGCTGGGGTGGCTTTTCTTTTGAACCCCCATTTCCGTCCATCAAAACTTTCCTTTAAAAATATTGTTGCGGATCTCCCGAAGCCCGTTCCCGTTACAAAGGGAGGATTAAACCCCTTTTTCCCCCTGGGACTTCGGGTCCACGAGGCCGAATCGCCATTTCCGGAGCAAGCGTATCGGGTCAACGTCGCACGTACCTTTAACCCACGCTGCCACGAAAGCAGGGACCGAACCTCGCACAAGCCACGCTTAATTGAGTACGCCCGAGCGGTATGCGCATCATGTGACTCGTGCCGTTACTTTTATTGACCCCGATTTGAGCGGTTCTAGTCGTACCATGCGAGGCCAATCGATGGAAGGGACGGGAACGGTCAAATAAGAGGAATAACACAATTTATTTACAATGTACAATAATCAGGATGAAGGAAAGGGGACACAGAGCAGAAGCATAATCAATCTTAACATATCCAGACACAGGGCCCACTTACGCACACGGGGAGAAGAAGAGAAGAAGTCTGCGTGCCAAACACGCTTTGCCGTCGGTCGCTCCGGGGCAGCTCGCCCGGCGTGGCTCTCTGGCGGTCACGGCACGTATGCAGGAGAAGGCAGGCAGGAGGAGATCGCACGTCTGTGGCCCGGCACGGGTCGTCTTCTCGAGTGCGCGATTAATACAGCGCAGGGCACGGGGCAAGTTCGTGTACAATCTCGATAACTGGCAATGCAATTGACTCGTTCTCTTGCGCGTTCTCTCTCTCTGACTCAATCAATGCCTCGAGCCAAACTCCAACTCACTCTCACAGGGGCTCCGACTCAACTCCGTGCGTTCTCAGGTGGGGGTACCTGGGGCAGGGTTTTATGGCTCCGCCCCGGCCCTACCCGAATGTTCCAGGCTCCACCTCCATTTCCGTGGTTAGCCACTCCCCTCGAGCCCTGATTTGCGGCTCGTTGCTTACCGGCCACTTCCTCCTGCAGCGCCTCCCTTCGGCATCGCCAGACTTGTTCAGGCCTGCAACGTGGCATGCTAGCGCCAAAAGACCGCCCTACTCATGGGCCTGCTCAACGCAAAACTAACACAGGAAAGGACTACGCTTACATTCACTAAGAAATAACTGAACTATCACGAGGCTTCATGTTGTGGTGCGTCTACCTACGAGGGGGATTATCCTTTATTCCAAAACCACAACAATATAATCCCAGGGCACTTAGCCTCCCTAGAATTTGTTATTAACAACATAAATTTTACTTTGTTGAACGTTTATGCCCCTTCAAATAGCACGGAGCGGCAAAGCTTCTGTGCTAGATTAGGGCCTTATATGAGGCAAATAGACCTGCACAGGTGTATTATAATGACAGGTGATTTTAACTGCACTCTGCAACAAAACCTAGACAGGAACGGTGCGGAACCCCATCCCGGACCAGCTAAATTATTAGCAGAGATAATAAGGGATTTTAAGCTTCAGGATCTTTGACGTCAACAAAATCCCATGACGCATCACTTTACCTGGAGCAAGATCACAAACAACCAAGTATCCCTGGCTAGGCTCGACCAGATCAATATAAATTCACCATTTTTCAATCTCTCCCCTACCACTGGAATTTTACCCTCTGGTTTTTCAGATCACCATTTAATTATGGTAAATTACCACTCACATCTGTCTTTGAATCGCCATTCTTTCTGGAAAGTTAATGTCACCATCTTAGAAAACCCCTCCTTTCGGGCTGCCTTTGAAAACATATGGTCTGTTTTATTAAATCAAAAACACCAGTTTACAGATCAGCGTTTGTGGTGGGACAATATAAAGGCCCAATGTAGAGGATTTTTCCAACAATTTTGTTTCTTAAGAACACAAGAGGAACGTAGAACAAAGGCTAGTTTAGAAAGGCAAATTCGACAAATTCAAACAAATTAAAAAAACTCATTCTTCCCCCCAACAAGAACTGAGACTGAAGGAAAATAAAGCTTTCCTTAATACAATAATTGAGAACCAAACCCAAGGGGCATTAATAAGATTACGGTTTCAGCAGCTCAACCTTTTGGACACGCCAACCCGATACTTCTTTGATTTTGAATCTAAGGTTCCTCACCCCCAAAATTACTTCTCTAAAATGCCCTGACAATTCTGTCATCACTCACACTGAAGGAATCAAGAGGGAAGCTAGACTCTTTTTCTCCAACCGTTACAAAACAAAGGAAGTTGATTTAAATGGTGTCTTTCACTTATTTGATGGTGTTTCCACCTTAACCCCAGAGCAAAGGCAGAGCCTGGAGAAACCACTCACACTTGAGGAACCATCACATTAAAGAGCCTTGGCAAAGGAAAATTACCTGGCATCGACGGTTTACCGTCAGAATTTTTTGAATCTTTCTGGGACCTAATTGGCCCTAAACTACTATGAGTCTTCCAGGAAACCCTTGAAAAGAATGAACTTCCGTTGAGCTGCAGAAGAGCAGTACTTACCTTGCTTCCAAAGAAAGGCGATCCTTTACTCATTTCCTAGTGGAGGCCAGTATCATTACTATGTACTGATTACAAGATCTTTTCCAAAGCTATTGCCTTGCATTTTTCACCCTTCCTAAAGGACATTGTAAACATGGACCAAACTTATTGTGTTCCTGGTCGTAATATCCATGACAATATTTCTGTTATTCGTGATTTGATTGATGTTTGTGATATCCATCATGAAAGTGTTGGCCTTGTTTTCCTAGATCAGGAGAAGGCTTTTGATTATGTTTCTCATGAATACTTGTCTGAAGTTGAAAATCGATTTGGTTTTGCACCTTTTATTTTATCATGTATCCATATGTGTTATTCAAACGTATCTGCCCTGCTAAACATAAATAATGAGCTTGTGCCCCCTTTTTGTATTAAAAGAGGTTTGTGGCAGGGCTGCCCACATTCAGGTGCTTTATACACCCTTTCCCTTGAACCCCTCTCAAACACTCTTCGTAAGTCTTTGACTGGTTTAACTGTTAGAGGTTTAAACCACACTATAAAGACCATTGCCTACGCTGCTGATATATGTGTTTGTATCAAAAACTCTGATGACATTGCTAAGACTAGGGCATGCCCGTACTATATCTATATCTAAAATTATATCCCCCCCCTCTATTTACATGAAATGGTTTGGTCCAAAGCGAACGGCTTGCGAGTGGTGACAATCCCCCCCCTCTATTTACATGCAATGGTTTGGTCCAAAGCGAACGGCTTCCGGAGTTTGGTAAAGAAATCGCCATCGCGTGCACAAACGCGCAGGAAAGCGAATGAATCGCAAATTCGTTTTTATTAGTTGTAAAACATAGTTTAACGCCAACATAGTTTGCAAACGTGAAATAAATGAATACGCTCTCAAATGTGCCATCCGAGGCAGAGTGTGCCCGCCACGTTCGGCACACGCGATCGTTCGCTGCTCTCTGATTGGTTGAATCGTTTTTTGGACATAGCTCGGTAAGTAATTGTCCGATTAATATGAAACCTTGAAAAGGCACATCCTCGGGTCCCCAGCAATATACCTGGCAAGTTAAAAGTATATCGGACCCGTGGTTGCCGAGAAACAGCGGTCACAGACAAACAAACGTACAGACAGACAGACAGAGATTACTGGAATTATAGATAGATGATGCATGCTTTAGCACTTTTTAGCAGAGCCTCATCAGCAAAAAATCAATTGGAAAAAGACTGAGGCACTGTGGCTTGAATCCCTTACCCAACCCCCATTCTCCCCACCTCCCCCCTCACCCCCTTTCTCCCCGCAAATATTGCTTGGAGAAGAGATGGGATCAAGTTTTTTGGAGTTTTTCTTGGTCCTGGAGATTTCATCAGGCATAACTGGGAAGGTTTGCCTGAACGCATTGAACTGCTTTTAATAAAATGGAAAGGCCTACTCTGCCAATTGTCTTGCCGTGGCAGAGTATTGGTCATAAACAACCTGGTTACCTCCATTATGTGGCACATGGTTCTGGCTCTGCAACCACCCGCTGGGTTAGTCCACGGAATACAGAAGAGCGTCACTCATTTCTTCTGGTCTGGAAAGCATTGGCTACGACCGGAGAGATTGAATTTGCCGATATCTGAGGGTGGTCAAGGACTTGTCAACGTAAAATGCCGAATCATGGCTTTTCGTCTACACACAATATGGTCCTTTTTGCATGAGCCTGTTGTGCCTTGGAGGCAACTTGCATGCTGTATTTTGGGTCAAGTTGAGAATTTCGGTCATGCTAAGGAGCTCTTCCTAATGAACTTGACAAAGTTTGATTTCTCTTCACACCCTTCTTTCTACCGAAGTTTGTTAAATGCATGGCAAGCTTTCACAAGCCATCGCGATCATACTACGTACGAGAGATCCATGTTTTTCAACGAGCCACCGTTTTACAACTCACTTTTTTAAGGTTTTGATAACATCAGGGCCTTCATTCAAACGTTTGTGGCTGCATCAATAACTAAAGCATGCCACCTTTAAAACAGTGCCAATGATAAGTGGCTAAGTGTTGCTGCTATTGCCTCAGCGACTGGCGTCAGATCATCTCGTCAAATAGACAGATGTTTAAGGGTGGTGCTTCGTGCCTCCGGTACCTCCCAACCTTGCTTGGTTCGTCCTGTACCTCCCTCTGAGCCGAGCCTCTCTCCTTTCCCCAACCTTCTTTTGTCGGCCTCTGAAAACTTGGAGCCAATAAATTTTGGCCGCTCCTTTTCCTCTTCCAGTGATAACCGTAAACCCTTGTACATATCTCCAATGTTTAAAAGCTCTTTTCCTCTCCTTGTCTACCCCAGCACCTTGTAAGTGGTCTGCAGTCCTGCCACACTCTCCTCCTTTCTCCCCAAACTGGGGATGGTATTATAAAAATCCTGTGCCAAAACGTGCTGGTGATCTCCAATGGAGAATCGCACATTGGATAATACCCACAAACTCTCTTATTCACCGCTTTTCATAAGTGATCAGTGGCCCTTTTGTGGACAGAGTGAAACCTTGTCCCATGCATATATTCGATGCAATCGTTTAACTCCTCTTTTTATTTTCTTGAAAGTGCTTATTTGCACGTCTTTCCCTTGATTTCAGTTTTCCTATTTTCATTTTTGGTCCAGGTGGCCCCTTTAACATCCAAGCAACAATTCTTGCAAACTTTTTCATTTCCCAAGCAAAATTGGCAATTTACAAAACCAGGAAATCAAAGATAAAGAATGATTTGTACAGTACAGATACTGTGGCAATGTTCAGAGCATTTTGTGAAAGCCGGATAACACTTGATTTTCACTGTTACTCGCTTTCCAGCCATCTTGAACTCTTTGAAAGAATGTGGTGTGTAAATGATTTTTGTAAAATATCTGATGGTCGTTTGGTGATTTCTCTCTAGTCTTTACTAAATATCCTTTGTGCTTTTTTGGTAGCTTAACGTTTTGTTGGTTTTGATTTCCCCGATGGTAAAATTATATGTAACTAGTTTGTTTATCCTGTTTTGACTGTAAGCAATCTTTATTTTATACTTTTGTCATAAAAGTCTCTCTCTCTCTCTCTCTCTCTCTCTCTCTCTCTCTCTCTCTCTGTCTCTGTCTCTGTCTCTCTCTCTCTCTCTGTCTGTCTGTCTGTCTCTCTCTGTCTGTCTGTCTGTCTGTCTCTCTCTGTCTGTCTGTCTGTCTCTCTCTGTCTGTCTCTCTGTCTGTCTCTGTCTGTCTGTCTCTGTCTGTCTGTCTCTCTGTCTGTCTCTGTCTCTGTCTGTCTGTCTCTCTGTCTGTCTCTCTCTGTCTGTCTGTCTCTCTCTGTCATCCATAGTGCAAATCCTCCCATATGCTTTCTCAAAAACCCTCTCGAAGAGGATCAGTCACTCAAACTCTTGGGTCTCACTCTCTCTCTCTCAACCATGATCTCTCTTGGGCAAACCACATTTTAAAGTTGGCCTCCAAAGCCAGATCCGACTGGGCATCTTCCATCATGCAAAGTCTTTCCTTGGCACACCTGAGCTCCTATCCTCATTTATTCGTTTTCCCCCACCTGTCGAACCACCTTCCACATTCTCTTCAATCTCATTCTTCTCTCCAGGTCTTCAAGACATCTATTCACCACCATCTCAGGGCATCCTCAATTGAAAGCCACGATTTTGTACACCTGTTTAACCACTCCCAACCCTCCCAAATTTTTGCTTATGTATCCCTCTTGTCCACCCCTTGTGTTCTCCCCCTATCCCTCTTCGTTACCTGCTTACTGTGTTTGTCCATATCCGTTATATATATTTTTTCCCTCTGCCCTGCTGTTGCCGTTTCCCCTGTCTCCCGCTTTTTCCTTCATGTTGTGTCCTTATCTGTTCTGTGTCCGAGCTCTTGCTCGAGCCTAGACCATGTTTATAAAAAAAAAAGTGCAGAAGAGATGTACATCCATTTTAACTGGAAAAAAAATAATCTGCAAGCGGAACATAAAGAAAGCAGAAGAAACAAATACGGAACTATAGATCACCTCTTGCTCAACGAAGCCATCCTGGAAAACTGTAAAAGCGAATATTAAAATGAGGCATCAAACTGTCAACAGAGTGGATTTACTACAGCGATGCATTCAATGGCGTCCCACACTTGTGGATCATGCACCGGATGTAATTATATGAAATGGACTCAAACACATGTCTCAAAGAACACAATGAAGGTAAGCAGCACGGCTTTGGTGGCCTACTAGATCACTCGGAAGGAGCTGTTAAAATCCCTGGTCTGAAAATATGTGCTCATCTCTCTCCTATACCGCCTTGAACCTCTTAAGTAAAGTTATTAACAACAAAGGACATTGATATAATGTAACCTCCAACGAGGAAATGCAAAGGAACAAATTGCACACCTGCTGGTCGATGTAAATCCGCATCACTCTCTTCCTTGACATTACAATTTCCATGGAAAAGAGGAGCTCAATGCCTGCCAAAATTGCTCCTAATGACTTGAGGAAAGCAATGGTAAACTACCCAGGATGTTATTTGTCCTAGCTCCAGCCACATCTGTTTATTGCCTCAACATTTGAGCATTTTCCTCTAACATTGAGTGGACCGGACGTCTGATGAAGCCTCCAGGCTCGCTTCCTCACTCTTTCGCTCCAAATCACCTGTCTGTATGATTTCCCTTCAAGCGTCCAAACGAGCAGAAATCATTAGCAAGGTCAGAAATGTGTACAGAGTAAGGACTTCTTTAAAAGCTTCCTACCAACCTTTCTTTTGGAAGTATCAGTCGCCGGACAGTCGACAAGGCTGTTGTCTAGAGAATAAAGCAGATGTGCAAGTATAAGGACATGCCGAGGGCAGTTGGCGGATTGTTCGTTGAAGAGAGAAAGAGGAATTAAGAGAAGAAACAAGCCAGGAGAGGAAGAGGCAACAGAATTGACTCCGTTCCGAGTTTGAGATTACTTCCGGGACCAATTTGTTCCAGAAAATGGTGATCACTCCAGCGATCAGATCAAGGTGGCCGGCTCTACCTTGCTGTTGCTGCTCTCGTCTCCAGCTTTCCACTGTGTTCATATACCGGTCGCTGTTCTGTATTCCAGCTATTCCATGAGCCTCGACTTTATATTAATAAACGAAGAGGTCTTTTCGTGAAACCCTGAGCTGACGGTTTATATCTGGGTCAGGATTTGAACCTAGGTTAGACAGCTTAGATGGGAGTGTGCATAACTATTGGGCCTAGACTGTCCTACCAGCCCAATATGCAGTTAAACATTGATAAAATAGTCGGTATTGTTGTTACAGCGGCAGATCTCATATACTTATACATCGAGTCGTAAAACCTGGCTTTCCGTTAAGTAAAGTGAACTTCTATAAAACGTTATTTTTCATCATCAGATTCCGGTGAGCAGACTTCGATTTGGAAATACAAACTGCATTGGTGAAAATGGTTCCGAAAGTAGTTGTGAATTACTTGATCAATACAAATAGCTTGATCGGTGTGAACCCAGCGCCCTCTGCCGTGTACACTCCTCGACTCTAACCTTCCTCTTGTGTGTGCACCCAGACTCCAAAGTGAAAAACTCAGCATAACCACGTTACTATCTCTAAATATCTCTCCATATTCCCTCCAAGTGCCTTAAGAATCTATCCTTTGCCTCTAAATGAAATTTACCATCATTTCACTGTTCCAGGGAACACCAGGAACGCCCATTAACAATGGAATTATTTTTGAACGTATAACAGTCTGATGGCAACTTACTAACAGTTTCTGTAACTGTTATTATATTGTTTTCACTTGTCCAATAATGGTTTGAATTGGTTTTGGCCATATGAGGAAATTGAAAAAAAAACATTCTTCCATGCAGCCGCCTCTAAATTGGCCACCATTGCTTGTTCTTGTTTTATAGCCCCGGACAGTTCTCTTGAACAAGCCCGTGGCACGCAGACAGCGATTGATCTTGCAGAAGTGACTCAGACATCCTCCACATCGAGAATGGTGTACCCCGGCTTCACGAAGTCGGGGCCATGACAGACTTAGAGAGAGAGAAAAGAGACAAGAGGGAAAAAGGCCGGTCCATGGGGCACTCTGACAAGCACTCCAACCGTGACTGCGCTGTCCTGATAAATCCGGGCAGCAGCGAAGAATGGGGAAGATTTGGTGCCTGACTTGCATTGGGGGGTACAACCACCGCAAAGAGGCATCCCCGATAATAATAATAATAAAATAAAAAATAAATAAAAAAGATTTGGTGCGGGGCCTGACACGGAACGTCAAAACAAACGGCCTGCCGGGGCCGCCCAAAAGTCGGGCGTGAGGGGCGCGTCCACTAATGGAACGCCTCTTGCTTCCCAGATCGAGGGCCACGTGGTCAGGAGAACCTCGTCCCTTCTGGTTGCCCTGCCGTCCCACCGGGAGCGCTGGCAGGGTGTACTTCAAACTAAGCTTAAGTGTCAAGTGTTAAGTTCCTCCTTGCCCTCGCAAGGGAAAGGCTAGGGTCAAGCTCTTCCAAATTTCCAAACACTAGAAATCGGACATCTCAAATTAATTAATTATTTGTTAATACATCTCAGTCGCCCGCGACCTCTCTAGCGCGGGCGTCGAACCAGTTCATTTCCGGGCGACCGGGCCGAAGCCGTTGATTCCGCCGTAGCACGCTAACGCGTAGGCTCGCGCGTCCCCGGTCCGCCGGGGCTCCGCGGGTGTCCTACCGTGCCCGGCACTGCTGATCTCTCAAACTTCCGGGAGTAGGTGCCGGTGCCCGGGGACGGAGTTCGCTGTCTAAACATGGTAGCGCTATGCCAGTGGGACCGCCGGGACCCACACGTGCACTCACAAGTTGTTCTACGCGTGGGCGGCAGTATCAGACTGGGGCGCCCAAACGCTCCCCGGCTAAAGTTCATCCTGAAAGCGCCCACATTGTGCGGACAAACCAAGTCAAGGGCCACGTGGTCAGGAGAACCTCGTCCCTTCCGGTCACACTTTGCCTATCGGCCGGCCTCGAAGACCGAAATTGTGACGGTGTCACCCGAAAAATCACCGCAAAGAGGCATCCCCGATAGTTGTCCACTATTGGTTGACAGGAAGGGTGTAACCTCTCAATACGACTCTTTCTGCAGTCAGGATGAATCCAAAAGCATCCACGATGTGGGTTATTTTTTCAGGATGCCAGATATTTGGTGGATTTCCCAACAGCACCAGATCTCTCCGACTCTCTGGAAAATCCTCTCTATCTCTTTGCTGATGACTCCACTCTCTGCCGCTCCATAACTCATCCCTCAGATCAGTAGTCTGCAGCCTCCTCACTCTCTGCAGACCTGGACAAAATCACAGACTGGTCAAACAAGTGGAACATGTCTTCAATCCTGACAAATCTCACACTCACTATGTCTTTCCGAAAAGACCGACGGGACAACCCTCCCATCTATTTTCTCAACAATCCTCTCCAAGAAGTCTGTCACTCAAGCTTTTGGGTCTCACTATCTGCCATGGTCTTTCCTGGGAAAACCACATTTCCAAGCTGGCCTCCAGAGCCAGGCGCTGACTGGGCATCCTCCGTCGTGCGAAGTCCTTTCTGGGCACACCTGAGCTCCTCACCACATACAAGGCTTTCATCCACAGCTCAATGGAATACTGCTCTCCCCTGTGGGCTGGTGCTCCTGCCTCACACCTAGCTCGGCTTCACGCTGTTGAAACCAAAGCTTTCAGAATCATTGGAATCCCCTGCGGTGAAGCTGATTGTGAGGGCCTTTCACTCACGCACTCACCGCAGGCAGGTAGGTGGTCTTTTTGTCTTCTACCGAATCCTATCCGGCCTAGCTCCCCCAGCTCTCTCTGGGCTCTGTCCCCCAAATATTCCTACAGGTCGCACAAGATCTGCCAGTAACCCTCTTCTGGTGAAATTGCCAAAATCAAGACTCTCTGCTCGCCTTCACTCTTTCATTCCTCTTTACTTCCGCCTCTGGAAAAAACTCCCTCACTCTCTTCAATCCCACTCCTCCTTCCAGGTCTTTAAAACAGCTGTTCACCACCATCTCTTATCTTCCCCCATCCAAAACCTTGACCTTTTCTACCCCCGTTAATTCACCCCAGATTCACTTTTTTGAAATACCGACTTCTTTCCTGGAAGTTATTTTATACCTCCCCCACCTCCCCCCCCCCCCCTTCCCATGCCTCCTCCCTCCAAGCCCTCTCCCTCCCACAGATCTCTCGTTGTCTCTGTTCTCGACTGTTGTACTTGTGTGCTTTCCTCTCTCTCCCCATCTTGTCTCCCACTCCCTTTATCATACGTTTTATGTGTCAGTTTTTATTTTGTGATTAATATTAGCTCTTACACGAGCCTCAATCTTGTATACAAAGAAAGAAAAAAAAGCAGCGGTGGTGACTCGCTTTGCTGAATTTGTGTTTTTGTCATTGTCTTGCTCACTTCAGGTCTATATCCGGCTGTTCGCTGAATGCTTATTGCATTGAGGAGTCTAGAAAAGAATTGGCAGTGTGACGTCGCTATGTTCCACTGCCAAAGTTAGGAACCAGCCTTCAGGTTCCAGCAGATGCGCTGCCAGAAACCATTACTCCATGTCATTCTGGCTTCACTTACAGATATTGCAATGACATGGCATTCTTTCCTCTTTACACATTCTTCTGCTAATATATTGCAACTTCTGTTAATATATTGTACCTCTTTTTATATTTGTAGGTGACTATACACGCTTTCTGAAATGTCCTAGTTCATCAGGTGTTTCATCTTACATTTGCCATTTACTCATCCAAGGACATTTCAAACAATGGATAAATCCTATTCTTCGATAGGTGTGAACCCAGTGCCCGATGCACCCTGCGCCCCTCTCCCCAATCCCACCATCCCATCAACCTTCGGTTCAAGAACATCATCCAGAGGAACTCTATAGGCTTTTCCAGACTGATCATGAAACTGCCTTTCATCTTTTTCAAAAGGGACAGAAATTTTAGAGATTACCTGGTTAAAAGGACCATTACCCTCTGACCTCCCACCAGGAACATTTAATGTCTACTTCTTGTCCACTTGGACTGAACTTCATTTTGGAATTATAAATGGTAAATCTCCTAACTGTGTAAAGTATGTAGAAGACAAATCGTGGCCCATCACAGCCATTGCTGCACAATTTGTCTTTTTTTTTTTTTTTTTGTTTTTTGTCTTGTACCTACTACACACATAGTTACCTGCCTCTCGTTGAGTCGCCACAAGACTCTCTAACGAAAGCTAGAGGAATTTCCAAACGTTTCCTGTTGATTAACTAAAATATACAGCTATAATTTTTGGCTGACTCCTTTGATAAGATAAATATAATTGTTGCACGTTCGGTATTTCAGAGGACTCATGTCATCCATCGGAATTTAAATCGGCAGAATGTAATTACCTGCGAAATGTATGTTCGAGGGGAGTTGTGGTGTAAAAGTTCATACATCTTTGCCTTTGTCGACCCAATTGGAAAGAAACGATGTGATGTGAAATCATTAGATGTTTAGAGCAATCAGTAAGTGCTCTCAACTTATGAGCCAATACAGTAATTCATGAAGAAACTGACGATGGGAATAATTGTAGCTTTTCAAGCTTCTCAGGAATGCCATGGTATATGAAAGTCAATAAACGCTGCTCGTCTGCTAAGCATTAGTTAGTTAACAATAAACAACATTGTTCAAATTGAAAAAGTTGTTTTTCTCACCGAAAAGCCTCTGATCATTGACATTGCATCCTCAGGGAGCTGATCGGGGTGTCCGGTGGTGGAGGAACGATCAATTGGCAAAGCCCTTGCAACTTCTGGAAGACCCCACCGAGAGAACCTAGGGTTTCCTTTGACAAGACCCACGAGATATCCGGTACGTAACGGCAACACTACAACCTGATCTCGGGGAAATGGAAGTAAAGAATCCCATTAAGAGCCCACGGGACAAACACCTACGTTCCCTGCATCACGAGCCACGTTTTCAGCCAACCTGAGTTGTGCGATTTCGAGAGTGATTTTGTCGCTCAGGGGTGGACCCGGTCTAATGTAAAAAATACGTTGATATCTGCTCATTTACCTGGCCTGCATGGAGTACATACGAGTACTCGTATGTACAAGGTCTCTCGTGAATACGACACATCGACACAGGTATATGATAAAAATGAAGGTTTTCCGTTAAACCAGGTGGTATTACAAATGCCTTTGCTATGTTTATTAACAAGACAAGTCCATAATCCCTGAGTATTTTGGCCATTTTAAACTTATAAATTTCGAATGAGAACATTACACAGAAGGGAAGAGGAGGAGTAGAGTGAATGAAATGTACTGCTCTTTGTTGTGACAGTGATGCACTACTTACTCTCCTCTTCTCACTATGGACCCTTAATCCTACAGTGTAACCTGTATCATCATATGGGCTACACTTATGATGTTTTTCATTTCTGTCATCATATGACATCATAAAGTCATCATATGACATCATATGACATCATAAACAGTCATCATATGACTGTTTTGTAGCTTTGCCAATGGAAACTATTTCAAGGGCCTCAGATCAGGTTTTTCGGTGGGGTCCATGGAATCACCCAAGTCATTTGTGGCAATGCTGCAGCTGGTTGAAGAGGTGGCATCAGCCAGCCAATTGGCAGGTGACAGTTAAAATCACTGCATATGAGAAAGAGAGTGTTGGTGCAGGTGTTTATAAAATGGTCCATTTTGGCAGACAGAGAGAGATGTAAATAGAGTCATCCCTGTTAGGAGGACAGTGCAGCACACAGATGAACAGTGGGTGGTTTCAGAAGGGAAAATGCAGCCAAAGGTAATCCTGGAAGTTAGAAGGGGGAAAGGTAGGACACGGACAGTGAGAAATGGAGTTCTTGACATAAACTGCAACTCCCCCACTGGAACAGGGCTCAGTCCTATTGAACCGGAAAAAATAAACAGGGAGAGACACCGAGGAATCAGTGGGTTCCCATGGTTCTGGTAGGCTTTCTGCTGGTCCGGGCAGTTTTTTGTGGATGGGTTCCCATGATATTGGTTGTCTTGCTGTGGGCCCAGGAGGCCTTCCGCAGGTAGTTCCCATGGTCATGGTGGGCTTTCTTTGGGCCCGGACAGTTTTCCGCAGACGGGTTCCAATGATCTTGGTTGGCTTTCTGTGTGCCCGGGCAGCTTTCCACTGACGGGTTGCCAGGTTCTTGGCTGGATTTATGTGGGCCCAGGAAGCTTTCCACAGGTGGGTGCCCATGGTCCTGGTGCCTTCTGTCTGCCCGGGCAGCTTTCCATGGATGGGTTCCCATCGCCTTGGTTTGCTTTCTGTGGGCTACGCAGGTTTCCACAGAGGGATTCCCATGGTCTTGGCTAGCTTTTTGTGGGCCTGGGTAGCTTTCCATGTGTGGGTTCCTGAGGTCCTGGTTAACTTTCTGCGGGCAGGCTCCTGGGGTCCGGTGTGACTTCCAAGGGACCTGGGTGGGCTCCATGGGTGGGTTTCCAGGATTGTGAATTGCAGACATTTCTTTCTTGTGCTTTTTGTTTCTATTTATTTTTCAGTTCTTACTTGTTTTGTAACTTTCCCTTTTTATTACTGCACTAGTTAATGCCACCCGTCGCTTCGCTGACGGGAATACTAAGAGAGAGGGTGGAGGGGAGGGGGAAGGAGTGAGGTAAAAGGTGGAGGTGGGAGTCCAGAGGGAGGGGAGATGGGATGGGCTAGGGGTCTGGAGGGAGAGTGGACTGGGTGGGAAATGAGGAAAGGGAGAGTGAGGATGAGGAGGGGAGTGGGGGATAGATGGAGGAATCGGGAGGGGTGCGGATTGAGGAGGGGGGAGCGAGGAAGGGTGGGGAGGGGGAAGAGCCAAAGCAACGGTACCCGACATTGCCGGGTCTCTCCTCCCACCCTTCCCCTCACTCCTCCCACACCACCCCCCCTCCCTTCTCTCACCCGCCACCTCCCTCCAGACTCCCACCCTGCCCTTTCCTCTCCCCCTCTCACCTCCTCTCCTTTCCTTTCCCTCCCTCTACCCATCAACTACCCTCCCTATATCAAAATTTACCCAAACACCCAGTTTTCATTCATGCACTCCCTTGGACTTCCCTACATAGGCATGCAAAGTTTCAGGCCGCTAGGTTTCATCGTTTTGGAGTTATGGAGGAGGCACACACTGACTGACACACACACACACACTTTCACTTTTATTATTGTAGATTGATTTACACCTTTGATTCTTTTTATCTCTGCCAGTAAAGGTTTTTAATTTAAACTTTATACATCCTTGCCTTCATAGTGTTCTTCAGCTTTAGCAGATTTCGCATATGAGTTATATTATTACCAGTCCAGGAGTGGTGTTTATGTTATCTTATCACAATCGGTGACCATTGCAAACTCCTCCTTTTGTATTGTGGTCCATGGTAATACCTTATGGAGATCACTCTATTTTAGGAATAACATATAATTATGCCGTCAGCTTTTATTTATACGATATTATTCCACAAACAATTCAATTTTAGTGATATTTATTTATTTACTCATGGCTGTTGCAAAGGCCAGAAAACTAGTCTTGACATCACTTCGGGCAGCTCTGCCTCTAGTGCATGTGACCATGTTGAAAGAGGAGGCCAAACAACCTAATTTTTTGAATCGCACAACTAATATTTGCCCTACTATTTCTGAAATGCTTTCTACCACCATACCTTCTCTTCCCATCGTTCCTTCAGACATGAAGCCTGGTGTCGCTCTTCCCGTTTGCCCTCGATTAGCGAGGCCCGGATGCCAACGCATCCTGGCTCTCATTGCTGTTTGTGTCGCTCTGCTCCTTGACAACATGTTGTACATGGCTTTGGTTCCCATTGTCCCCACGTACCTTGCACAACTGGAGAAGGACAGCGAGAGAGCAGAAGAGCAAAAAACTGGAGGACATGGAGAAGCTGAAAGGACAGATGCCGTTGCCACATTATCCATCATTGTGCCCACATCCGTTATCCAGGTAGATTTGAATAGTCTGGGGAAAGAGTGGGAAAGAGAAAAAAGGGAGGCAGAGATTTTAAAGTTTCAGGAAATCTCAGGAGTTTTGAAGGAGACTACAGGAAATGCAAGTGATGGAAGCATTGAGGATGGAATGGTGATGCAGGGAACACTTGGTGGAAATAACATCACCGTTGATTTTGCAGTCAATGGTGATAAAACAGAGTATTGGGATAGACAGAGAAATGAGACAGATGAAAGGATAAAGTATGGACCAAATGGACTTTGGGAATCTGATGGAAATGGGACGGAAGTAAGCCTTGTTGGATCAAATATGGAGGACGTACAAGGAAAGGACAAGCATCATGCACACAAATATCACCAGTTTCATCATCACATGGTGAGTATGACTAAACGGAATATCATGGGAACTTTGGATCACTTTGTTGCTGAGGGAAATACGTAAAGTTGACATACGCATCACAAGGTCTGTGTGGTAGCATAATTAGCTGTGGGCATGCCTGTGCCGCTGATGCAGCGCCCTCTGCTGTTTAGAGCAGGAAGTTGTAATTTGTTCAGGGTACCGGCGGCGATAGCTCGCCTACTCTTCATGACAATTTATAGCTGGGTTGGGATTCTAACCCAGGCTAGACAACTTAGAGGCGAGTGTGTATCCGCCCATGCTCAAAGTGATTGTGAGCGACTCGAAAAACCTGGAATGTCGTTTTGAGCATCTAGAAGTGCGTTCAAGGCATGTACAAGAAGCAACAACACCAGGAAGCTAGATGCGCAATAACCTGTGATATATATATATATATATATATATATATATATATATATATATATATATATATATATATATTGTATACCAGACCGAGGCTTGTGTATGAGCTGACGTCAATCACCAAAAAAAAACGGACACACAAAACATACAATAAAGGGGGCGGGAGACAAGATGGGGAGAGAGAGGGAAGCACACAAGAACAACAGCAGAGAACAGGGACATCGGGAGATCTGTGGGAGGGAGAGGGCTTGGGGGGAGGAGGCATGGGAAGGGGAGGGGGGTGGGGCAGGAAAGGTATAAAACACATGGACACTGCTAGAACTTCCAGGAAAGAAAAAAGTCGGGACTTCAAAAAAAAAAGTGGATCTGGGGTGAATTAATGGGGGTAGAAGAGATGAAGGTTTTGGATGGGTGTTTTGGAGACTTTTATGGCGTTGACAAACCCCACTGTGTTGTAATTGTTCACTGTGTTGTAGTGTATAAATCCAAATTGCTGCGGAGACTTGTTGGCAATCAGAAAAATAATCTTAAGATACCGAATTGCTTTTGAAACATTTTCAACTGAGAGGCCTTTTTGTTATACAAGTTTCTTTCCTGAACATATGCAGTTGAAAAAGACCAGACTTGCATTGAAAGAACTATTCTTGGGCTGAAAGGCAATGGCGTACCATGAGTTTGTTTCACTCGCGTAGTTTGCACAAAAGACGACACCTTCAGTGGGACTGTTAAAACAAAACATCTTAGTTTCCATCAATGAAAATTACTAGATCTCATTGTCCACCTTTCAAACTTATAAATGCACCGTAAAGCAACAAATGAACGTTAGATGAAATTTTCAGCCATTTATGTGTGGCAGTTATGTCTTTCATTTGAAGCTCCCTGATTGGTTGGGAAAATGTTTCGATTTTTACACACACACACACACACACACACATACACACACACACACACACACACACACACACACACACACACACACACACACACACACACACACACACACACACACCTATTTTGGCCCCTCCCACTCTGTTGTCCCACTTGGTGCTCCATGAACATGAAAAGGTGGTAAAGTCCAAATGGTCTTTTCAGCAACGCATTTTCGAGCAATTGCTTTATTTGACCTCTTCAATGTCTTGGAAAACATGGCCATGAAAATGGTTATCTGGGCCAGGTCCTTCGTCTATTGCAGGCCCATATCTTTGCTTCTTGTCGGCTGTACATTTATCCTCAGGACACACCTCACCCGCGGGGCAAATAGGACCTGCGTTGTACTTAAGGAAACGCTGTGGCAAAAATGTTTCCTCTCTGAGTCTTTGATCCTCTTGTTTTTCCGAGTTGGTGTTGCCCTTGCATTTTCCTCATTGCATCATAACCTGCAAACCTGAAACATTTGCATCATAACCTGATTTTTCCAAATGCAAACTCTTCTTAGATATGCCAAACAATTCCCATTTTCCTTCTTGTTACCCTCGCCAGAGGAGAGGGTATTGCATTTGAGTCCGTTTGTTACTTGCCGGAATAGATTCCGGCAAGTATGTTGGTTGTTTGGTTTGGCTATCCGTCTGTCTGTTTGTGCTCAGTACTACGTGTACATCGTTGCACATAGAATCGCCATACTTTACACACATATTTGCCTTGCCCTGGAATAGACTGTACCCTATTTTTAACTCTCGAGGCCCAAGGCCTCCATTATGACGTCGTAATTGGACAAGTACAAAACTTCCTCCAATCAAGATGCAATTTCTTGAGCGCCATGTCGGCATAAACTGGTGGAGAAAAAAAAATAGTGATGACGTCATCGGTCACGTGTTTCGGCCGCCATCTTGGAAAAACCGAAAAACTTTGCACCTCCATATCTCCGAAAGTGCTAAAAAGAATAGCGCCGTGATGGCGGGGAGTGGTTGGCAAATAAAATAAAAAAGAGTACATTCCGGCAAGTCCTCTGACTGATTTCTAGTTTGTCTGTCTGTGTGTTTGTCTGTCTGTTTGTGCGCAGTACTACGTCTACATCGTTGCACATAGCATCGCCATACTTTACACACATATTTGCCTTGCTCTGGAATAGTCTGTGCCCAATTTTTAACTCTAGGCCCAAGGTCAAGCTCAAGGTCACCCAAAACCTGAAAATCGTCAGATTTTAATCTTACAGCCGCCATGTTGGTGCTCGCCGTCACTGCGAAGCGAAACACGCATCAGAGCTGTCACATTCACAATTGCTATGTCGTATGTACTACCGACACGTGTTTCCTTCATTGTAAAAACTACCAAGTCAACAGTTAAAAGGATTTTGAGCCGATAGGTGTTACGGCCTTGGCAAGATCGATGGAGACAGCAATCTGTTAGCTTATACACCGCCCAAATAGCTATGCTGCCTATGCTGCTAGTTATACACCGCCGCAAGAGTATACATGTATGGATTTCAAGAGTATACATGTATATATATATAGATTTCCCGCCATTTTGATTCAAAATGGCTGATAAAAAAGTACATTCCGGCAACTCCTCGGTCTCTGACCGATTTTTCATTTATTTGTCTGTTTGTCTGTTTGTTTGTCCGCACAGAATAAATATGATTTTCCCTGCAACCGTTGGTCCTATTGACAGGAAATTTTCACCATAGGTGCAACTCCACCTGTATAATTTTTAATGATAATTATGATGTCATAGGTCACGTGGTTCGGCCGCCATCTTGGAAAAATCGAAAAACTTTGCACCTCTATATCTCGGAAAGTGCTGAATAGAAAATATTGAGACATGGCTCATTGTAAAGAACTCTCCATGGGGAATAAATATGTTAATGATTATGTCATAGGTGCCTCCATTATGACGTCATAATTCGACAAGTACAAAACTTCATCCGATCAAGATGAAATTTCTTGAGCATAATGTCGGAATAAATTGGTTTAGAAAAAAAAAAAAGATGACATCTTCGGTCACGTGGTTCGGCCGCCATATTTGTTTTAACACAAAAGCCTTAAAAGCCACTTAAAATACATACTGGCGAGGGTTTGCAATCTCTGATTGCTCTTTTTCTTGTTTCCATTGTTTTCTCAGCCTCCGACTCCTGTTTCTCCATACAGCAGAGAGAGTACACGGATTGGAGTGCTGTTTGCCAGCAAGGCATGTGTACAGCTCGTTGCAAATTCTGTAACTGGCACCATCACCGCTCACCTTGGCTATGAAACTCCTCTCTTGCTTGGCCTCGGGGTGCTTTTTTGTTCTACAGCTGGCTTTGCTGCTGCTCGTTCCTATTGGGGTCTTCTTGTTGCAAGGTCTGCTCAAGGTGTGGGATCTGCCCTTGCTAACACGGCCGGCATCGCACTCCTCGCTGCCTGGTTTCGCTCTGAACCGTCCAGGTCACGGGCAATGGGACTCTCTCTGGCCTGTATCTCCTTGGGCTCTCTCGCAGCTCCACCATTTGCCGGGGCTTTGGCACAGTTTGCTGGACACCAGGTGCGGAAAGTGGGAAGAGGGAGAGAAGAGCACATGTGAAGGGGAATAACACATATGAAAAAGCCTAAATACATGTCGGGTACAAAACCACCTTTAGAGGCCATTTTTCCCCGCAAGCGGGGGTTGGCCTTTTTCGGGAACCGTGGTTGTTGTTGTTTTTCGGTCCCCTATTTCAAGCAATGTTTTACGGCCGGATGCCCTTCCTGACGCCAACCCTTTTTGCCGCCTTTAACGACAAGCAGGGAATTACCAGTGAACTGGTACTCAATTACGTGTACGGTGTAGTAAAATTACACAAAGGGTACGGTAGAGGAGGAAATTAAAATGCCTTCTCTCTTCTTTCATTTAATTCTTCCTTTTCTCTGTTTCTTCCCCCGTTCCCCTTTAGGTACCATTTGTAATCCTTGCAGCTTTTTGTCTTTCTGACGCTCTCCTCCTTTTCCTCTTCATTGCTCCAGCTCAAAATGCAGAGGAAAGCGATGGTAAAAGTGATAACGATGAGAACAGCAGCCTTTATGTCGAGGAGAAAATGTCCCATCCATCGGTTCCTCTCTTCCAGCTTCTTTCTGACCCGATAGTTGCACTCGCAGCAATTTCTTTGACAATTTCCAACATTCCCTTAGCATTTCTGGAGCCCACACTTGCATCTTGGATGGAGGCCAAAATGGCTACTGTGGAGTGGCAAGCCGGAGCAGTGTGGCTTCCATCATTCTTCCCGCACGTAGGAGGTGTCATGATTACAGTTCGCTTGTCCTCATGGCGCCCTAACCTACGCTGGCTTTGGGCTGCTTTGGGTCTAGTGACAATTGGTCTATCTTCAGCGGCAGTTCCAGCCTGTAAAACTCCTACCTCACTGGCAATCCCACTAGCTTCTCTGTGTCTCGGCATGGCTTTTGTAGACACGGCCTTGCTACCAACACTGGCAGCAGCTGTTGATTTGCGGCATGGAGGTGCTTATGGGTCGGTGTTTGCCTTGGCTGATTTAGCCTATTGTGTGGCATATGCAGCCGGACCTCTGGTAGCCAGCCGCCTCGCAAGTGCGCTCGGTTTCTCGGGTCTGGCTCTTTCAATGGGAGTAATAAATTTATTGCTTTCTCCAATGCTGCTCACCCTGCGAGGCCGAGAATTAGATGTCGGTCGTTCGGAGAGCAGGCAGCTCCTACTTTTAGCGAATGGAGATGGCGATGATGGGTTTGGAAGCTTGGAGATGGGAATGAGAACTGCTCGAGGGGTTAAAGACACAAATGGAGATCTCGAAAATTCGAATCTCAAAGAGACATCAGAGGTTGGAGGACAAAGAAGCAAAACATATGATGTAGACATGACCAATTTGGAGAAGAGAGTAGGAGCCGGGAATAAAGTGGTAAATGGAGAGTTAAAAAGCAGTGCAATGGTTGGAAGAGATTTGAAAGTAGAAAAACCTGCACAGAAATTGATTTTTCAGAGGAAGGATCATTTGGAAACGAAGGAAAAGAACATTAACGTGCGCGAGAGACACCAAAAGAGCAAAGAGAGCCATTGTCAGGAGGTAAGTCTGCTTGAAATATCATTTGTTAATCCATCAGAATCTTCTCTTTTTACAAGTCATAATTCTCTATCAGTGAATAAAATATATTTATATCTCTTTGGTATTGATGTAACATTTTGCGAAGTGTTGTTACCAATACACATTGCTCTTTGGCGTGTTAGTTTGCGGTACTTCCCCTTGCGGAGATCTCCCTCCCTCGCAATTCCACCTAAACCCTCTCGATCCCTTTACCTTTATCTTCCTTCATTTCTCTAGTTTCTACCAAAACTCCCCTTGCCTGAGTTATCCAGCACTTTGGAGTGTTTGCTGGAGTCCACACAGCTGCTCGAGGGTAGAGAAACGTTTCAGGAATTTAAAGGTCTTGTCCAAAAGTTTGGAGAACCTGGTGCAGTGGGCGAAATGCTGCAAGAGGACTTGAGGAAAAAGAGAGAAGAAACGGAAAATTGGGTGAGTAATAAATAACTCGTTATGCACTATCTTTTCATCACATCTTTCAAACAATGTTCGATTTTTGTGAAATTCCAAATGATTATAATTTCCGGTCTCAGGCATTTAAAATAAGCTTTAGCAGTTAAACTTGCTGTCGAAGTACCAGGAATATATATACAGACTTGGCATTTAATATGGAACATTTTTTTTGTGGGGGTGAACTTACTTTTCAAGATGACTTGGAACCAAACGTTCATTGAAATTATGTTGAAATTATTCTAGATTTTGTTGTGACCTTTAAAAGAAACAAAAACCACATTTGACATTTCGAAGCAAATAAATTGCTCCTTGAAAGTGATCTAAACTGATATCGAACTCAATTCACGGACAGTACTGTGTTAAACTTCTGTGCGTTTTCCAGAAGTATCTCTTTATTTTGCACATTAGCCAAAAATTTTTTTTAACAAAAGTTAAATTACAATTAGGATTACGGACAGTAAAATTACAGTTCAGTACTTCGTGTAACCCCCACGAGCATTCAGGAGAGCACGTACACGTTGAGGCATGCTGTTCACGAGATTTGCCAAGGTTTGGACAGGAATCGCTTGCCATGCAGTTACAATAGCCTGCTGCAATTCACGCACAGAGGCAGGCTGCTGGTCCAAGTTGTCGATTTGAAGCGTGAATTCTGCCCACAAGTTCTCTATCGGATTCATATCCAGGGACATGGGAGGCCATTCCATATGCTCTACACCACGGTCAGCAAGAAAGTGTTGGATCATGCGAGCACGATGAGGCCGTGCATTGTCATCTTGGAAGACAAAGTTTCCTCGAAAGGCTGCACGAACAAATGGAAGCAATGTTTCTTCCAGAATGGCCCTGTGCTTGAACTGGTTCAGGTTTCCATTCAGAACAACCAGGTCAGTTTTGCCCCCTGCATGAAAAGCAGCCCAAATGGTCACCCCACCACCTCCAGCTTGGACTCTTGGCACTATACAATCTTCGTTGTAGGCTTCATGCACTTGTCTGCGCACTCGGATGCGGCCATATTGACGATAGACCAGAAATCTAGACTTGTCACTGAAGATCACGTGATTCCAGTGTCCTGGCTGCCATTGACGGTGCTCTCTGGCCCACTGCAATCGGCGCTGGCGGTGTTGTCTGGTCAGACGTGGCTTTCTCAGGGGACGCCTGGCACGATAGCCTGCTTGAACAAGTCGTTGGTTGACTAGCCTTCTGGATACAGGCACATTTGTCAGTTGCTGCCACTCAGCCCTAAGCTGATTAGCTGACTTGGTACGGCCATTGCGGACTAACCGGTGCAGCTGGCGATCATCCCTCCTTGTGGTTCTGCGGGGACGTCCTGACCTCGGTATTGGAGTCGGGACACCCCTCTGAGCATTTCGTTTCAGGATCTTTGACACCTGACCTTGAGTGATGCCATACTGCCGAGCAATAGCACGCTGTTTCATGCCGGAATTTCGTAAAGCCACCACTAAATGACAAACAGCATAGTCGAGTTGACGGACCATCTCCAGGGGAAGCGGCAATAACTTTTGTGGACGTGCAGCAGTTGTTTTCCACTAATACAGAACACAACAACCCTTATATACCCGATTGTGAAGCCAATCGTCAAATGTACCTGTCCGTACATTTTGTCACGCCACCTGTGATATAATCCTGTTATTGACTTCTTGCTGCGACAGACAATCAGTGACATGGTTCTTTTAACAAAGAAATCACCGAAGCATAAAAGAACCTCACCAGATTGATATACCGAGTTCAGAAAGTAAACCCAAGTCAAGAAAAAAAAAAAATTCATATTAAATGCCAAGTCTGTATAAAATACCTGCAATGCAAATAGCATCAGCAAAAGGGATTCATTTATTATTCACATCCCCAAATAATTTGTTAACACCTTGTCGGCTGTATGCCACATCAGGACAGGCATGCCATTCAGACACAATGTGAGGCACAGGCCTAAATTTGACTGGAAGTGTGTATGTGTGTGTGCGTGCAAGTTGCAAGAGTGGGTCTGTCACAATCCATCATTCTCGTCATCACTCTCGTCCTCTTATTCCTCAGAAATCAGCCCTCTTTTTCGTCAACTTTCAGTCTATATAAATATACGAGATGGGCCTTTTAGCTATTCCCAGTTTTGAGCCCCTGCAATTCTATTGCTAGGAAACAAAACCAAAGAAAATATTTACAGAATATTTCAATTTTTTGTGGAATTTTTTAAATTGAATTCAGAAGTGTAGAACATTAGTTATGAATTTCGAAGTGACCTTCGTTTTCAAGCAGTGTGTGCAACATTTTGTGACCACCCCCAAGACCATTTTCTATCACATTCAGACCATAACTTCAACAAAAGCTGCTTGAACCCGCTTTTTCAGGTCTTGAATGTTCGCTGGTTGAGTTGCGTAAACTTTGCCCTAAAGAAAGCTCCACGAGAAGAAATCGCATGGGTGAGGTCTGGTGAACAAGGGGGCCAGGGCATATTTGGCAAACTGCGACCTGTCCACCAGTTGGGAAATCTCTCGCTGAGTGATTCGTGAACCTGGAGACCCCAGTGTGCATGTGCGATCACGGAAAGAATATGTGTGTATATACATATATATACCACATCACCCCCGTCCTTTACAAGCTTCACTGGCTCCCCATCTCCCAGAGAATCCAGTACAAAATCCTCCTCTTGACCTACAAAGCCCTCCATAACCTGGCCCCATCCTACCTGGCTGACCTCCTCTCCAGACACACTCCCACCCGCAACCTCCGCTCTGCTGGTACCAACCTGCTGACCCCCCCCCCCCCCCCCCCATCCGGACCAAATTCAGATCCTGGGGGGACAGGGCCTTCTCCATCGCTGCTCCCACCCTCTGGAACTCACTACCTCACACCATCAGAGACTCCTCACTCACCACATTCAAAACATCACTCAAGACCCACCTGTTCAGCACTGCATTCAACATTCAACCCACAGCATTTAACCCCTGACTATCACTTCTCCTTCTCCCTCCTTTTGCTTTAAATATTTCCCTATTGATTCTTGTCTTGTTGCAATTGTTGTTTTCATGTTTTGTTATGCATTATGTTTTGCACTCTGTCAAAGCGCCTTTGGGCTTCATGAAAAGCGCTATACAAAATAAATGAATTATTATAATTATTTATATATATATATATATATACATATATATATATATATATATATATATATATATATATATATATATATATATATATATATATATAAGCTGAAATACCTGGCGTTGTTGGGGGGGGAGGGGGGAGGAGGGGGGAGTTTGGTACCTTCCGGGTGACATAGTGGGCTGAAATTTGGCGTTCTGATGGATATTGAAGCTGATACATCATGAAAAATCACACAACTGTTGGAAAGCGTTCGTGAATGAAAATTTACATAAAGAACGGTAAACACATCCATAAATAAATAATTAAAAAACGATATATAGCAGAAGGTCGTTGATGCTTGCCGATATTCATAAAGCTTGCATTTATCATGAACCTACATATGAAGCATGGTTCTTTATTGCTTGCAACATGTAAGCATACCCCACTGATATATTGTGTGTGTGTGTGTGTGTGTGTGTGTGTGTGTGTGTGTGTGTGTGTGTGTGTGTGTGTGTGTGTGTGTGTGTGTGTGTGTGTGTGTGTGTGTGTGTGTGTATATATGTATGTATGTATATATTATTGTATATATATACAATATATATATTATATATTGTATATATATATATATTATTACGGTTTTCTGCCGCCTTTCCTACCCTTACCAAGGGGAGATTAAGCCCCTTGTTCTTTCTGGGCCGGCGTTACCGAGACTTGAAACGCCCCTTCCGGGCAAACGCAAGGTAGGGTTTCGGGACAAGTCTCGCACATACCTAAATACCTGCGCCACCACGGAAGCGGGGAACCAAGCCTCGTACGAGCCACGTGTAATTTGTGTACACCGAGCGGATTACGTAGTACCACGTGGTCCGTGCAGTTACCGTTAATATTGGAACCCGATTAGAGCGGTTCTATTCGTACCGCGCTTAGTCAATGATGGAAAACACGAGACGGTCGAATAAAAGAATAACAGGATTTAATTATTATTTACGCTTATATGTACAATTCGGTAGAAGACAGAGACACAGAGCAGCCTTATACAGTCTTATGCTTATTTCCCAGACACGGGCCCGATCACACTCACAAAGGGGAAATGCAGGTAGGCTGGTGTTCACGCGCTGCCTTGGTCGTCCAGGAATGGCGGCGTCACCCGGCGTGGCTCTCCACGGTCACAGCACATCCCGCGATGAAGGCAAGCAGGTGGTGGAAAGGATCCTCGTAGCGTGTCTCTCGAACAAAGGGCAGATGAGGCAGGAGGGAAATGTACGCGTCTCTCAGCGCAGCTGGGCGGTTTTCCACAGCGCGTTTAGTAACCAGCGCGCTATCACTCGCGTAACCCAATAGAGGCTCTGCCTCAAGCTCAACCGAGCGTCCACTTTGGTACAGGCGCTTATATTTAGTTCATGCGCGTCTTTTCTCTTGTACAACACTCAACACGCGCCTCTCCAATAACTCAATGCACAAGCTCACCTCTCCTCGAACTGCTTGTAACTCACCGAACTCTGGTGGGGGCTTCGTGCAACGGGTTTTATAGCTACGCCCTGAGCCCTCTCGAACGTTCCAACCAAGCCCTGTGACGCATTGCCGCAGCCACTCCCTTTGAGCCCTGATTGGCGGCTCGCGCTTACCGTCAGCTTCTCTGCCGCCCTCATTTGGTCCCTGCTCGATTTGCCAGGCCTGCCTCGTGTTGATTCACGCCAAAAAGCCAAAGGCAACACAAGGAGGCATAAGGCAATGGAGGCGGCATAAGGCAATGGAGGACCTACTCTCATTATTCTACTCAACGCAAAACTAACACAGGAAAAGGACTATGCTCACAAATACGAAGAGATAACTGCACTATCGCGAGGCTACATGTTGTAATGTGACTAACTATGAGGGGGAAATTTAACCTTTATTGTACAAAACTCAAAACCACAACAATATATATATATATATATATATATATATATATATATATATATATATATATATATATATATATATATATATATATATATATGTTGGAACTGGATTTAGAACTTGGGACTCAGAAGACTCAGAGAAAGGAGCAACGGATATATTTATTAGAACTCGTTTACACAAGCTTGCGGAAAGCAAGATGTCGCAGGAGGCTCACACCAAAATGACCAACACGACAACAAGATGCTCTGAAATAATTCAATTTAAACTTGCTATATATAAAGAATATAGGGTGTGGCTTTTTAGCTCACAAGATACAGAGACAGAATGGGCTCATTGGTCCTCCCACCATTAGTCCCATCCTGTTGTTCAGTTAGTTAAAGGAAGTTCATCCAAGGCCACTCATGGGTTAGCTCAGATAAGGAGATGGTCAGCAATATGTGGCAACATGTTTACAACTTTCTGTATAGAGACCTTGGTTGGGAAAGTACAAAGGGAGTGGACACTCATAAATGTGTCAGCCTACAGGATATTGGCAAAGTCATGTGGGAGGCTGAGAGATAGCAGCTGCAACCAAGGCCAAAAAGGGGAACAAGAGATTATGCCAACACAGGGCAAGAGCTCACAAGCACAGAACTCCTTATTAGGGTATTACACATCCTCAATGCACAAGAAAGGACTAAGTATCTTAAAAGAATACAGCAATCAGTCAAAACAAAACATATAATTGGTTATACTTGGTAATTGGTAGAGCAGCAAGAAAATACAAAGGGGGAGGGGAGTAACAGCTCTCCACATATATATATATATATATATATATATGTATATATATATATATATATATATATATATATATACAGTGGTACCTCGGCTTACGAGTGCCCCAACGTACGAGTTTTTCGGGATACGAGCCGTCGCTCGGGCGGTTTGTTGCTTTGGGATACGAGCCGAGATCCGATGTACGAGCTCAAAAAATTTATTTTTTTGAATTTTCCGGTTGTGGCTTCCGGTTCCGGTCACGCGGTTATCTTGCCGTGAAAGCATCTCTGCTTGGATATAAAACACGCAATCGTCGAAATACATGAGCGAGGAATCTCCTTGCTCCAGCCGGTGACGTCATCGGCGGGGATCCCCGCCTCCAGAGTGGCTGGTCACGTGACCGCCAAAGCGTGTCGCGCGTGCGGGTATAATGAGCTACACCTGTGGATCACGTGACCACGGAAGCACGCCTCGCTTGAGAGGCATGGCTTTCGGTTTGCGTTTTGCTTTATAAGGCGCGATAAATGGGCTTTTGAGTGTTAGCGGTTCATGGCGTTGACGGTTCATGGCGGTTCATGGCGGTTGACGGTTCATGACGGTTCATGGCGTTGACGGTCAAAAACCCATTACATCAATTTTACCAGGCACTGTACAGTAAGTACAGTGGACACCAAATGCACGGTGGAAGGCTAGAAGTAGAAGATCGTCCAAGACAAGTGAGAATAACCATACTTTGGAGGAGATGACGTCATTCGCTGGTCCGATAACCAGATGTGGTATAAAAAACCAGGTGAGCTAACAATGCAGCAATGAAGGAATTCGGCCAAGGCACCGGCACACAACGACCTACCTACATCGAAAGACTCAATGCCAATGGTGACAGAAGCCAAGACGGCCGGCTTAAACACCGCCGAAAGACCACGGTGTACCAACTTACGATGCAGAACATCTTGCACTTAATATGATGACAACAGGTGCCATCCTCTGACGTACCATTACAGGTACAGGTACAGTACACGTGAGCACAGAGCAAAAGTTCACTGAAACCGAGATTAAGAAAAAAGAAAAAACACCTCGTGGTCCGTGCTCGATATCCGAGTTTCAATCTTTTCAAACACATGATGCTCTCGGTCACGGTATCTCCTGCGAGCTGCTTCTCCTTCAACCACACAAACAACAACTTCTCCATATCTTCATGGATAGAGGTCCGGAGCTTTGAAATAATCGTAACGCCCTTGGCTGGCGTTATAGCCTTTATGGACTCCTTCTGCTTCAAAATCGTACATATCGTAGAAGGAGTACGATCGTACTGCCTCGCCAAGTCGACAACACGCACACCTCACCTGGCATGCTCTTCTCCTCTGCTTAATAAAACCAGTTTATTTCTTTACATTCTCTTGTATTATGTACAGTATATACGAGGTCGTGCTTGTTTATACATTATTTGTTATTTATAAAGTACATTTTTGTTATTTAAAAGCACCTAACAAAAAAAATTGGTGTTTTTTTTTTGAGGCTGGAACGGATTAATAGCATTTCAATGCATTTGAATGGGAAAATTTGCTTCGACTTACGAGCGATTTGGCTTACGAGCTCCGTCACGGAACGGATTAAACTCGTAAGCCGAGGTACCACTGTATATATATATATATATATATATATATATATATATATATATATATATATATATATATATATATATATATATATATATATATATATATATATATATATATATATATATATATATATATATATATATATATATATACGTGTGTATGCATAATACACACAAGCTGTCTCACATGATCACTCACGTCCATCAATATCTTATATTTATACCACATTAATAAATATATGTATGTTTACTCTTTTACCTTCATGTATTACCAATTTCTCCACCATATAAATTTCCATTCTTCTTTGCAGGTCAATGATTGGTGGATCTCTGACATGTATCTGACAAATCGAGCACCACTTCCTGTGAACTCTAATCCTGGGATGATCTTACCTTGTCAACACTTTTCATCTTTGAACCAGGGAATCAGGTTGGTTGTGTGTGTGTGTGTGTGTGTGTGTGTGTGTGTGTGTGTGTGTGTGTGTGTGTGTGTGTGTGTGTGTGTGTGTGTGTGTGTGTGTGTGTGTGTGTGTGTGTGTGTGTGTGTGTGTGTGTGTGTGTGTGTGTGTGTGTGTGTGTGTGTGTGTGTGTCTGTCTCGGGAATCGAACCATGTTCCACACCTTGAGTTCAAGGGATAACAAGATTTATTGATGAACCAAGTACACAGCGCTGTGGAGGGTGTAAGAGTTATACAATTCAATTGAACAGCACAGCTCCAGACACTCCTGGAAAATTGGCAACCCAGAGTTTCTTTATATACACAAAAATATACAAAAAATCTCCGCTGAAAAATGAGCGCGGACAAAGGAAAACGGGCTAAATACCTCCCACCGAGACCCTATCTTCTTTGGCATGAGCCAAGGGAAAGATGCGGGAGAAAGAGCACCTTCTCATGCTGGCTTTTGGTCAAGGACAAAAAGACGTGTTTTCACGAGGGGGCCTAACAAAGCAAGCAGTTTCACTATCTTTCTACATTCCTTGCCACAGTAAAGAACAGTAAAGTAAAGTAAAGGACAGTAAAGTATAGTTCGAAGCAAGAGGGAACATAGAAAGCTTAATCCTTTTTATAAAGCAACCACTTTTAAATGCAAACTATAATTAGATAAGGCATAACTAAATGCATGACCGACGTGTGTGTGTGTGTGTGTGTGTGTGTGTGTGTGTGTGTGTGTGTGTGTGTGTGTGTGTGTGTGTGTGTGTGTGTGTGTGTGTGTGTGTGTCATAATGTGACACATCCAACTAACATGATGTACTAAAGTCAATATGTACTTTCTAGCACACAACAGCTATTTTATATCGGACTAGCAGCTCATTTCCGGCCGTGTGACAAAACATGGAATATGTAGGGTGTCATGATAACGCTGCTGCATCATTATTGGGGTTCTGCTCATTCTTGTAAGATACAAGATGTGAGAAGGAGCAGATATGGTGGAGTATACTTGATTTAAATGTGCTTACTACGTTTTGTTAGTCGGATGTGTGGTTTTCCAAACTGTGGATCATCCCATATATATATTGTTACAGACGTGGCTTAGATGTTATTTACCGAGCGGTTTTGGTATGACCACGTCTGCACAAGTTACCCGATTATACTCGAACGTTGACTAATCGCGCTACGCTAGGTCAATAAAGGCAATAAAGGAAAAGGACACACGGCTGGGTTTCAAATGACACGACACCCAGGGTTCAGTTCTCAAGACCTCCGGAGGAGGTTATATTAAGGCGGAAGGTTAGATTACAACTACAAGAGGTACAGCATAGAAAGACAAGCACTTAGACACACTCTTATATTATTCCCAACAGACGACAGATAAACGGGACAAAAGGCTGACTCACACGGGGTTTGATGGCAAGGAAAGGCAGAATCGATGGCTCCAGGTGCACCTGGGCTCGAGGCAGAATCGACTCGGTCCGGTCCAGAGATGCGGGAAGGTCACAGCGCTCGGAGATGGTGACTTGTCTGCTCAGGCTGGGGGCGCATCTGACGTCACGTCCGCTACGTGGCCGCGTATATCCGGCGGGGAGTGACACGCCCTCGGCTCGTTAGCTCCGCCTCGTGGAATCGGCACGTTGCTTCTCATTGGGTGCGTGCGGGGGGGTTACCGGCTCCGCCCTTGACGAGGAGCTGACAAGGAGCCCCTTCGTGGTAACCCCGTGGAGCGCATGGTCCGGAGCGTCGTTGTTGTTGTAATTGTTGTTGTAGTTGTAATTGTAGTTGTTGTTTGGGGAAGAAGATGGAAGGAGGTATGGGAAAGGTCCTAAACTCACTACTGGTGCCATATAATCACATTCTGGTGCAACGAAGAGTCATAATTAATGGAAACGAGTCCTTAACTGACATAGACTAAGAATAACTAGCAAGATGTCCGAAAGTTGTCTACGTGTGATGCGGTGGACCTGGGCACGACATTTAATGGGGGAAAAAGGGGAAGGTCGGCTCTACTGATTGTTGTTTACAGACAATGGGACTAGGGAATGGGGGATTGGGGATAGTTGGGGAGTATTGGGGAAATAGGGGAATATTTACAAGCGGATATGGAGGCCAAATTCCATATTCGCAACATTGCACCCTTCTCTACCCTCGGGGCGTCCCGACCCGATAAATTTTTACCTACTTTAGTGTGGCACGCATTGTAGTTCCCTCTACTATTAACTCTACCCTGAGTGCGACAGTTTTACAGATATTCACAAATGAGTAAATATGTCCCCCTGCGACGTTGCACCCTTCTCCTCACAGAAACACACCCACAGGATAACCGAATCCGGAAAGAATCCTCAAACTAAACATACAGCCGGTAGGGGGCATTATTTACAAGACTACGCTGATATTTACACTACGATCCAGGACCTGTTTTTGGAGGAACACATGCAGATGTTATGCATAGAGAGAGCACGCATGCTAGCATCGATACACCAACCCACGAGTGCTCTGTGGCCTACGGCCTTTAATAATGTGCAGAGCACCCCTTCCAAGCATCAAGCACCACCCCATCACACAGTGAGCACCATCCGGTGCACCAATAAAGTGTTTATGAATCATTGTGTGGTGTCGCAGCCGGCCGATGTTCTGCCGCTGGTCTTGCCTTCATGTGGTGCACTTGGCCTTCTTATTTCTTTAAAAAATCAAGAAAGGCGCCAACCGCGTCCATTTCTGTGTCGTGGCCTTCAGTGGTGTCAACTAAAAGTGGTTCACCTGCATGGCATAGGTGCCACGTTGACCCATAGGTCCATCCACGGGTGGTGCTTGGCCGCAAAAGAGCTGCGGTCCATGGTGGGTGGCCACAAACATTGCGGTCCATATGGTGTATCGATCCAAGCAGCAAGCAGCGAAAGTGCAGGCCCACAACTGCGAAGCCAGCACCTCTCTCTCCTCTCTCTCTACCCCAAAGCCAGATCCTCGGAGGTGGGAGACAAAAGAAGCAGACAAGTGAGTAAGGTGGTAAGGGCGCAAGAGTGCACGCAATACAAGGTGATGCACACTGGGGGCACATGGGAACCAGGTGAGACAGGTACGTTCCTACCGTACGCCCCCCCCCCCCCACCAGGTAACCTACATGGCCCCTCCCTTACCCCTTACTGTATCCACACAACACAACACTACCCATAAACATCTACTTTACAAATCAACAAACATCCCTACTGTCTTCCCCGTTCCTCCCATAAACCAAATTCGTCTTCTCTCCCTCCTAACCAATCAAATTTGCCATTTTCAACTTTCATCAAAATTTGCCATCTCCAACTCAACATCATAATTTGCCATCACCAATTCATCATCAGTCCCTCCTAAGGAGGGAGAGATGGAATCACCCCAATGTCTCATCCACGTCGTGATGCGTCTCACAATCCACACAGCAATTTCATTTCCTGCAACAAAACAAAGAAAACACAGGTGTGGAGTCATCATCATCACCACAGGTAAGTGGCTGCGTATGGTGCGACAGGTTCATCAATCCTAACTATTTCCTAAATGACTTTAACAACTTTACACTACCCGGGGTCTTTCTCCGGCCAAACCATTGGCCCTCTTACACTATGGGTTCTAAAAACCAATTCCCATTGGCCAGACTGTGGTGCTTTTCAATTTGGGGTCTCACTCCCCCGATTCATCTCCCGGTGCCCTCGCACAATTTCTGGGCTGTGGCGTGTACCTCTCCCAGTGGGTCTACCCACCTGCACACCTCCACCACTGCAGTTGCCTCCGAGCTTACCTGCTCCTCACCCTAACCTAACTACCTGGGGAAGGCCCTCTGGCACTCTCCCCACTCGGTGCCCTCTCTGGCACTGGGCTACCCGATCCACACCCGGGATCCTCAGGCACCCACTCACAACTACCGGCTCCCAGAGCCCACCTGCGGCCTCACCTGGCCGACATCCTCACAGTGGTGGAGTGCCCAACCAACTACACACACTAACAGGCTACACGCCCAGCCATTTCCACAACACTAATGCACCCATTCACAACACCATTCTGCCACCGCACCACAAATGCCAATATCCAACCACAATTTACCTGTACCCTCTACCTAACACTTACACTACCCGCCCCGGGTACTCGTGAAAGGGGTCCACTCTTCCCCCATCCACACCTTCGCACCATGCACACCACTCCGTACCACTTACTCCAACTCTCTCCACACACCTGTACCTGCACACCTGTGCTCTCACACCTGGTGCCACCTGCACCCTTCTCTCCCCAAGCGCATTCGCGCTGATCCACAACACTCATTACTCACACACTGCTCCACACACCTGTCCAGTTGCACACCTGTGCAATCACACCTGTTCAATTCTCACACACACGGCATCATCTCAGCTAACTACTCCCTTCTGAAACTTGCGCTTCCCAGTCGCCCCTTTAAACTATTGCGCTCCCTCGTCATTATCATCCATACTAAACTACCTGCGTCCCCACTACAGGTATCAGTCACTAACTAAACTTAACGTTACCTACTGTCATCTTCTAGGGCCCTATCAATATAACCTAACCCACCCGGGCTAGTTTTCACTGCCATACACCCCATAAGCTATTGCTCCTTTGCCCCCACATGGGAAGGATGGTGGATTTGCCATCCCACCACATCGGGGGTCTCTCACTACCAATTTTGCACATCAAATTTCAATAAATCAAAAATTTGCCAATCACTGCCCATCATCTGCCAATCACTACTGCCAATCCCTTGCCAATCATCAAATTTTGTTTTTCTCCAATTTTGGGTCCAAAACACTAACCTCATCACCCAGTCTACTCACTAATGCCTCTCGGTGCGCCAATTCCTGTCCAAAGCCCGGCTTCGTAAAGCCAAGCAATGGATACTGGTTGTTTTGTGCCGGCGGCTGGATGCGTCCGGCATTCGGGGCAGGGACGGGGGCTTACCCGTGCCGAGATCCCACGCACCATCTCGGCACGGAGCCATCCAATGTCCCGCTCTCGACCTGCCGGCACGTCTCACCAAAAAGTGGTCGCCATGACGACCCTTTCTATCGGGCTGCCAGCTCCGCCTAGTGGAGCACGGACGCGGCCGTTCAAAGCGAGGCCCGGCACGCACCGAGGGCCCGATTCGGCTATAAGTCGTTCTAAACTCTACCCCGTCTAACGTCGATGCTTCACCTGGACGCTTACACCCCGCAGCCCGTTCCTTGCTCACACATCCAGCTGTGCCCATGCTCCTCGTACCTTTCCTTACACACCCAGGTACCCTCATTCCACTCACAGCCTTGGTCACACACCTGACCACCGAACACTGTGGCACACATTCGTTGCTCGCACACCTCACCAATACACCGCTTCGCGCCCCCTCCTCGGTCACCTCCTCTGTGACAATCACAGGTGTGCCCTCATTCGCACACCCAACCACGTGCCTCACCACCAACTCCAGCGTGCATTCCCACTCACGCTCTACCATTCCAGGTGTGCATCCTTCCATCCCAGGTGTACATACTCGCTCACCTGTCATAACCAACTCACTCTCCTTGTCACTCTCAATACTCTCACCTCCACTCTTAACCACGCACTCACCCTTACTCTTGACAGCACACTCTTTCCTCATGCACCTGTCCGTTACACACCTCTCTCGCGCACACTCTTGCGCACACTCTCCCGTCACACCCTCTGCAACACTCACCACAGGCATGCATTCTTCCTTGCCTTTGACAGCGCACTCTTTCCCCATGCACCTGTCCGTCACACACCTTTCTCGCGCACACTCCTGCGCACACTCTCTCGTCACACCCTCTGTAACACTCACCACACCACGCTCCCATGTGCTCCCTCGCACACGCGCTACGACCGACTCACTCTCGCCAGCACCCTCACTCCTTGGCACGCACTTTTTCCTCACACACCCCAGAGTCGGACTTTCTTGCACACCTCCTTTTTCGCACACCAGACCTGTCGCACACTTCACCAACGGCCTCTCACGAACACCCGGGTCTATCTCGACCCCCAAGCTTATTAAATCCCCTGGCGCATCATACGCACGACCATATTGGTCACCACTTACACCGGGTCCTCTTCCTCTTCGCTTCTCCTCCATCACCTGCGAATCCCTCATCCGGTTAATGAGCACATCATCACGATCCAAACACAGACTTTGGACCAATTCTTTTATCTCCTCTTTTATCTCCTTCTTATCCTCTCTCCGTCGCTTCTTAATTTCGCTCACCCCTTCTTCCACTTCTTCTAATTTCTGCTTCACCTCCTTCATTCCCCGGTACGTCTCCTCAAGCTCGTCCTCCAAGGCTACCTTGACCGTTTCCATGTGCGTCCTCACCTGCCGGTCCTTCGTCTCCATTACCTCTACCACCTCGTCCAACCTCGTTGTCAGTCCCTCACGTACCATCTGACATTCCCTCTTCGTCGCTACCAAGTCATTTTTTAGGTCATTTTGTGTCGCTTTTAAACCTCCTATTACCGCTGTGTTCTTCTTTACCTGGTCCGTTAGTTCTTTTTGTCCCTCCGTCAGCTGTTCCACCTCCTGCGTCAGGACCTCTATGCCCCCTTGTAACTTTACAGTCCCCTTTCTCACCTCCTTCTCCATGCGCTCCTTACAGTGCCTCACCTCCTCGCGCACTCCTCCGACCTCCTCACTCACTCCTCTTCTGATCTCCTCTCCCATCACTTGCATCTCCTGCCCAGATGCCACCCTCATCTGCTCCATCTCCTCCCTGTGAGCATCCAGTTTGGTTTCTACCCCCATTCTGACCCCCTCTATCTGCTGCTCCATTTGTTTAACTTCCCTTTCCGCTTGGTCCCTCATGTCCCTCAATTTGCCTTCCATGGTGTTTTCTAACCCCTCTAACCCTTTTTGCATCCCTTCCATTTGATTCTCTTGAGCGGCCATTCTGTTTTCTACCCCCATTAACCCCTCCTGTATTTCCCCTAATCTATCGTCTAATTTCCCAAATTTCATGTCTAATCCCTTAAAATTATTGTCTAATCCTTCTATTCTACTCCCTAACCCTCCGATCTGGGCCCCCATCCTTTGTTCTAACCGTTGGCTATTGGCCCCCATGTCCTCCCTCAATTTCTCGCTATTGGACCCCATGTCCTCCCTCAATTTCTCGCTATTGGACCCCATGTCCTCCCTCAATTTCTCGCTATTGGACCCCATCTTTTGTTCTAACCGTTCGCTATTGGCCCCCATCTTTTGTTCTAACCGTTCGCTATTGGCCCCCATCTTTTGTTCTAACCGTTCGCTATTGGCCCCCATCTTTTGTTCTAACCGTTCGCTATTCTGGGCCATAAGGGCCTTCATTTGTATGAAAAACAAGTTCAAATCCACCGGCGGCGCTGCCACGGTCGCGGGCGCGGTGATCAGCGAGGCGCCATTTTGCGCTCCCGCAATGTCGGGCACAACGACGCTATTTTGTGCGTCTGCTACCCTCGCTGCTTCGCTCTCCTCCTGTCCCTCATGTCCCTCAATTTGGTCCTGGACCGACCCTGCCTCACTCTCCCCTACCGGACCCCAGCTGTCTTGGTCTGCCATAGCGCGACTTTCAAAATTCGGGTTTTTATACAACAAAACAAATTTCGGCCGTTATAATTTCGTCGAGCGCAGTAAACGCGCTCTGAATCGATTCTCCCTCCCTGGTTTGGGCCTAACAACGCGCGGGAAACGCGCTCCGAATCGATTCTAATTGTTACAAATGTTACAAATTTGGGCCTAATAAATTTAGTCCCGGGTTCGAATTCCACTCCTCGACACCAATTGTTAGACGTGGCTTAGATGTTATTTACCGAGCGGTTTTGGTATGACCACGTCTGCACAAGTTACCCGATTATACTCGAACGTTGACTAATCGCGCTACGCTAGGTCAATAAAGGCAATAAAGGAAAAGGACACACGGCTGGGTTTCAAATGACACGACACCCAGGGTTCAGTTCTCAAGACCTCCGGAGGAGGTTATATTAAGGCGGAAGGGATTACAACTACAAGAGGTACAGCATAGAAAGACAAGCACTTAGACACACTCTTATATTATTCCCAACAGACGACAGATAAACGGGACAAAAGGCTGACTCACACGGGGTTTGATGGCAAGGAAAGGCAGAATCGATGGCTCCAGGTGCACCTGGGCTCGAGGCAGAATCGACTCGGTCCGGTCCAGAGATGCGGGAAGGTCACAGCGCTCGGAGATGGTGACTTGTCTGCTCAGGCTGGGGGCGCATCTGACGTCACGTCCGCTACGTGGCCGCGTATATCCGGCGGGGAGTGACACGCCCTCGGCTCGTTAGCTCCGCCTCGTGGAATCGGCACGTTGCTTCTCATTGGGTGCGTGCGGGGGGGTTACCGGCTCCGCCCTTGACGAGGAGCTGACAAGGAGCCCCTTCGTGGTAACCCCGTGGAGCGCATGGTCCGGAGCGTCGTTGTTGTTGTAATTGTTGTTGTAGTTGTAATTGTAGTTGTTGTTTGGGGAAGAAGATGGAAGGAGGTATGGGAAAGGTCCTAAACTCACTACTGGTGCCATATAATCACATTCTGGTGCAACGAAGAGTCATAATTAATGGAAACGAGTCCTTAACTGACATAGACTAAGAATAACTAGCAAGATGTCCGAAAGTTGTCTACGTGTGATGCGGTGGACCTGGGCACGACATTTAATGGGGGAAAAGGGGAAGGTCGGCTCTACTGATTGTTGTTTACAGACAATGGGACTAGGGAATGGGGATTGGGGATAGTTGGGGAGTATTGGGGAAATAGGGGAATATTTACAAGCGGATATGGAGGCCAAATTCCATATTCGCAACAATATATACACGTATATATATACACGTATATATATATATGTATATATATATATATATATATGTATATATATATATATATATATATATATATATATATATATATATATATATATTTATATACATACACACACACACACACACACACACACACACACAGGGTCCGGCTGGAGGTGTGACGATTTTCAGAAAACTTGTACACAGTTATTTTTCGTCGAATTTCAATTTTATTTTTTTTAAAGACTACATATATAATGCCATGTAATACACTGTAACAAAGACATTTAAAAAATGTAATTCATGTTTGAATTGGGTATAACAATGCAAGTGGGGGGTCTAGCGCATGCGTGATGGCTGTTGGTTACTCGTTGTTAGGTGCCATTTCAGTAGCCATGGAGCTGTGGACGATTGAACATCGCGTCTTTGTTGTTGAGACGTTTAGTCAAACGGGTAGTTCGGTGGTGCTTACACAGCGCAGATTTCGTACTCACTTCAATGTTGGTCGACGTGGCGCCGTTCCGTCTCGAAACACAATATTGAAGTGGGTAAAAAACTTCAGGACAACTGGATCTGTGAGGCCGGGAGCAGCTCACACGAATGCTACGGATGCCGTAGCTACGGATGTCAGACAGATCAGTTCGTCGAATTTTGCACTTGGACCTTCATTATCACGCGTACAAAATCATGGTGGTTCAAGAACTGCAGCAGAATGATTTCGTACGGTGGTTTACGTTCGCAGAAAGAATGCTGGAACTGCTGAGGGATGACACTATTCTCATCATGAGTGATGAGGCGCATTTTCACTTGTCGGGAGTGTAAACAAGCAAAATTCCCGATATTGGTCAGCAACAAATCCGCGAGAACTCCATCAAAGACCCCTCCACTGCGATTGTCACTGTGTGGGCCGGAATAGTCCGATTCGGCATAATTGGGCCTTATTTTTTCAAGGAAGGCGGACGCACTGTGACAGTCAACTCACAACGTTATGTTACGATGTTGCGCGAGTTCTTACTGCCTGAATTGAGACGACGTCGCATTGACCTCCCTACAGTTTGGTTTCAGCAAGATGGGGCTACTTGCCACACCTCAAAAGAATCAATGGCCTTATTAAGAGAACATTTTCCAGGGCACCTCATTTCAATCCGTGGGGATGTGGAGTGGCCCCCTCGATCGCCCGATCTTTCACCCTGTGACTATTTTTTATGGGGTTACCTGAAAGTTAAGGTTTACATTGAAAAACCATGCACTCTTGAGACCCTTTCAGATGCCATCACCAGAGAAATTCGAGCTATTCCACTTGCCGTGGTTGAAAGGTCTATGGACAACTTTTCCACGTGTCTGCAAGAATGCTTGGACAAGAACGGCCGCCATTTAGATGATGTCATTTTTCAAACATGAATTACATTTTTAAAATGTCTTTGTTACAGTGTATTACATAGCATTATATATGTAGTCTTTAAAAAAATAAAAAATTGAAATTCGACTAAAAATAACTGTTAGTCAGGTTCACTATGTTAACAAATATAATTTCGTTCAAAATTTTGGTAGATTAGCAAAACTATACATTTTTGGAATATTCAGAGCATGAGGAATCCAAAAATTAATGTTTACATTTGCGTACACCTTTGCAAAAATGACACTCAGGACAGTGATGAAGATAGTCAGGTTCACTATGTTAACAAATATAATTTCTTTCAAAATTTTGGGATTAGCAAACCTGTACATTTTTGGAATCTTCAGAGCATGGAGAATCTGAAAATCAATGTTGGCATTTGCACAGACACCTGCATGGCCGCCATTTTGGATTTTGAAAATGGCCGCCATAAAATACATATTTTGCGCGATCTCGGCTTCTAGTCAACGTAGAGACTTAATTAAATATGCTAATCCTATGTTTTCTGGGTCAAGGAATCCAATAAAGGCCTCAAAATAGTGCTCAGGATTATAGAAAAGCAACAAACAAAGGTAATTGAAAACCATTGTCTTTATATTTGTGATATAACTGTATTACATAATACATGATATTGCAAGTCCTTTGAAGTTATAGGTTGTTATAGGAAGTTATAGGTAGTATCAGATTGAACTATAAGTCCTATACACAGGATCTGCGAGGTCTATACCGTTCAGGAATATGCCTTTACAGATCTTCATCACTGTCCTGAGTGTCATTTTCGCAAAGGTGTCTACGCAAATGTAAACATTAATTTTTGGATTCCTCATGCTCTGAATATTCCAAAAATGTAGTTTTGCTAATCTACCAAAATTTTGAACGAAAAAACATAGTGAACCTGACTGTGTACGAGTTTTCTGAAAATCGTCACACCTCCCTGACGGACCCTGTATATATATATATATATATATATATATATATATATATATATATATATATATATATATATATATATATATATATATATATATATATATATATATATATATATATATATTGTTACAGATCGCGGATTAAGATGTTATTTACCGAGCGGTGGTATTGCCGCGACCGTTACAGGATCCCTGACTCACCCGATTCACCCAGGACTTTGGCCGGATCGCACCACAGCTGCCCAATCTGGGAAAAGACTGAAACGACGAAATGCAAGAGGAAAAGGAATAAAACGAGAAGACGGACAGAAGAGTAATTGGATTTATTATTTACACACGCAAAAAGGAGCAATCAAGGTTTATTTACAACACATAAGACGCAGGTGACACAGTGCAAATTTTAGCTTACCTACAGACTTAATTAAATACCCAGGGACAGAACAAACAAAACAAACTCACGTATACAAGAAGGGTGGAAAGGCAGGAGGTGGATGGCTGGAGGGAGAGGAAAGGTCCAAGGGGGTCCTGCAGCTCAACCGGCGTGTTTAGCAGCCGCCGTTCCTTTTCGGCCCTGCTCCAAACCGCCGTTCAGGCCCCCTTTGGCTGTTGGGTGTTCTTGCTGCTGCGGCCTCCGTCCGCTGCGTTCCCAGGACTTGTCTGACTCGTTGGTCCAAACCCTCAACTCTTTCTTGGTCCCTCACTCTTTACCACCGACTCCTCACCGCAACCACTTGACCACCACCTCTACTGACTGACTCTTCACCACTCTCCACTTGACGACCGACTCTCAACCAACTCAGACCAACTCACAACTCACTTCCGTTCGCGCCTTTTATAGCGCCTCCAGCGATTTAGCCGCCGGCGTTTTGGACACGCCCATCGGGGTGCTCACCTCGGCCCTGGTTGGTCGCGCGACCCTCGGGCTCCGCCCTTGATGACGACGGGCGGGCACGCCCCTCTTCGACGAGGTGGAGACACGCCTTTCTTCCCGACTCGAGCACATGGTCAATGGTGGTTTTTGGAGGGGAGGTGATTGGGAATCGAGGGCTCAGCAATGACGAGAGGGGATGTAATATGGAAATGGAGGTTTTGGGGATGGGAAGGAAAGGGAGATTTTGGGGATGGGAAGGAAAGGGGATCTATTCTCTTTCACTGGTGCAATGGAGTACTTCAATTAATGGGAGACACAGCCTTACCCTAAAACACAGAATAAGAGATAACTACCAACAGGGGTATTCTATTACTTGGCTGATGTGTATGCTCGTGGACTAATTATGGGATGCCCTTTCACCTTTACACAGCTCCGGAGGTAGGGCGGCGCAGAATAACCAATAATAATAATAATACAGCACACAATCAAAAAAATACAGTCCTCATCTCCGCAACACTGCACCCTCCTCCTCTTAGGCACGACCCGGGCCTACAACTTTTACTTTTAGTGTGACACGTAGGTGTAGTTCCCTCTACTTTTAACCTGACCCTGAGTGCGACAGTTTTAAAACATAAATAAATGTGTCCCGCTGCTCCATTGCACCCTGCCTAACAGACTTACGCCCACAGTTAACCGAATCGCGGAATGGTCTTCAAACTATACACTGACGGTGGGGAGCATTATTTACAATGACTCTGCTTTTATTTACAAAGCTAACCCAGGACCTGTGATTGTTCTTTCTGGGGGGGAGACAGTCTGCTCTGCATCGACGCACCATGAACGCACCCAAAAACGCACCAATACAAGCACCAATCGGTGCAGTCACCATTGTTCAAGAGTGTTCACAATAAAAAATAACCAAACAACCCCTAACCCTGCAGGTGATCTCTTGCTCTTCGGCTCCCTCTGCTGGTTATTATTATTTCTTCCAGTTGTTGTCTTTTCCTTCATGTTCTTACTGGCGGCCTATTTGAACTGAAAAATGCACCCAATGTGTCCTTTTTATTTGATTTTATTTATAGCCCACAGGGCCGACTAGTGTGGTTCACCTGTGGGGCATCGGTGCCCTGTGGCCAAGGTCCGCCAGCAAGATTTCGGGCCCTCATGGCCGGTTCCAGCAGAGGGGCCATGCCCCAACCCATGGGGTCCATAAGTGGTGCTCGGCCACAGACATGTGGTCCATAATGTGGTGCATCGATGCAGACAGCTGGTTCTGGGAATTTCGGGCGCACAATGGCCGACCCACGCACGCTCCCCTCGGCACCCAATGGCGCACAGGTCATGTGGGAGACAAAAGGGGAAAGACAATTGAGCGAGGGGTAAGGTCACAAGGGTACACATCAATAAGGCAATGCAAGGCGAAATGCGTACGGAGGGCGAAGTGAGAAAGCTCGTCCCTACCGTACGTCACCCCCCTGTCACCTACCCTACCCTTGCCCTTACCCCATATGTACAAAAATCTACACATTTACAAATTCGTCACTACGGTCACGTCTTCCCCATATTTCCCCTATACCAAATTCGTCTCCACAATCCCTCTACTTCAAAATTTGCCATCACCAAGTTCATCATCAATCCTCATAAGGAGGCAGAGATGGAACATCAAAGCACAATGTCACACCCACGTCATGATGCGTCTCACAATCCAAACATTTGCACAGTAAAAATAATTAAACATGGCATGGTGCGGAGTACCTGTCACCTCAGGTGAGTGGATGCAGATGGTGCGAGGAGATCCTTCATCCTAACTATCCTCTAAATGATTTTAACACACTTTACACTACCCGGGGTCTTTCCCTGCCAATCCATTGGCCAACTTACACTATGGGCTCTAAAAACCAATTCCCATTGACCAAACTGTGGTGCTTCTCAATTTGGGGTCTCACTCCCCCGATTCATCTCCCGGTGCCTCGCACAATTTCTGGGCTGCGACGTGTAGCTCTCCCAGCAGGTCTACCCACCTGCACACCTCCACCACTGTAGTTGCCACCCGAGCTTACCTAGCTCCTCACCCTAACCTAACTAACTGGGGCAGGCCCTCTCCTGGCTCTGTCACCCCCTGGTGCCCTCTGGCACTGGGCTACCCGGGTCCGTCCTCCGGATCCTCGGGCCCCATCCACAACTACCGGCTCCCAGAGCCCACCTGCGGCCTCACCTGGCCGACATCCTCACAGTGGTGGAGTGCCCAAACCAACTACACACACTAACAGGCTACACGCCCAGCCATTTCCACAACACTAATGCACCCATCCAAATACCATTCTTTCACCTCGCACCACAGATGCCAATATCCAACCACAATTTACCTGTACCCTCTACCTAACACTTACACTACCCGCCCCGGGTATCCGTGATGGGGGTCCACTCTTCCCCCATTCACACCTTCACACCATCCACTCCACTCCACAATTTCCACCATACTCACTCCGCGACCATCCATTCCAATACTCCATTTATTCCACACAGCCACATACACCTGTTTGTTGCACACCTGTGCAATCACCTGGTGCCACCTGCACCCTCCTCCTCTTCCTGGACCAGTTGGTCAACACAACACACATCACCACTACTCCCTCATACACTGCTCCACACACCTGTTCAGTTGCACACCTGTGCAATCACACCTGTTCAATCCTCACACACACGGCATCATCTCATCTAACTACTCCCCTCTGAAACTTGCGCTTCCCAGTCGTCCCTTTAAACTATTGCGCTCCCACGTCATTATAATCCACACTAATCTACCTGCGTCCCCACTACAGGTATCAGTCACTAACTAATCTTAACGTTACCTAATGTCAGCTTCGCTAGATCCCTACAATTATCCAAGCCCTCCCTGGCTCGGTTGTCATAGCCACCCCCTAAACTATTGCGCATTTGCCCCCACCTATCATCCTTCTGTGAGGGATGACAGCGTTGCCATCCCACCACAGCGGGGCATCTCTCACTACCATCCCCCCAGTCCTCTGACGCTACGAGCCCCCGTCGCAAGAGGTACTGGGTCCTGCCTCGGCATCTAGAGCCGAGGCGATCCATGAGGGCGCCTGCTCGCCGGCATAAGGTCTTATCCGGTCGGCATGGACGATCCGAGGGGGGGTCCGTGGCCCCATTTTGATCTTAATGACCACGTCACAGATTTTATGTGCAACAGGACGACTCCTGGGCCTTGCCAGGGTGAGGTGAGTTTTGGGCACCTTCCCTTCCGCCTCCGGGGATTAAAGAACCAAATCTTCATCCCCGGAGCGTATTGACTCCCCTGGCTCCGGTCGTCGTACCTGCGCTTCATCTTGGCCCCCGCCAGATGGAGCTGGCGGCGGGCGAAGGCATGGACCCGCTCCATGCCTTCCTCCAGGTGACGTGCGTAACCCTCCCTCGGCGGTGTGTCCGTGGTGTCTGGCACGGGACCGCATAGCAAGTCGGCGGGAGCCCGTAACTCCCGCCCATACATAAGCAACGCTGGACTGCATGCGGTGGCCCCGTGCTGGCTAGTTCGGTAGGCCATCAACAGGTACGGGAGATGTTCGTCCCAGTCATCCTGACGGGTGGTGGTGAACAATGCCAGTTGTTGGATCAATGTTCGATTGAACCTTTCCACCATCCCGTCAGATTGTGGCCGCAAGGGCGTGGTCCTGGTTTTTCGAATTGACAGGAGTCTGCACACATCTTTTAGTAATTGACTTTCAAAATTTCGACCCTGATCGGTGTGCAGCTCCTGTGGAATCCCGTGCCGACATACAAATCCTTCTACGAAGGCCTGTGCTACCACCCCTGCTTCTTGGTTGGGGAGGGCATAGGCCTCCGGCCACTTGGTGAAATAGTCCATTACAACGAGGATATACTTATTACCTTGGCGGGTGCGGGGCAGCGGTCCTAGAATATCCATAGCCACCCGCTCAAAGGGGGCCCCCACCTGATGTAATTGAAAGGGGGCCCTCATCCTCCGTGCTGGTCCCTTTTTGGCAGAACAGGCGTCGCATCTCCGACACCAGTCCTGTATGTCGCGCCCCATATTCACCCAATAGAACCTCCGGCGGACCCGAGATATTGTCTTTGTCCTGCCCAAATGGCTGCCGGAGCGGGTACCATGCACCTGTTGCAATATGACGTTCTTGAATTTGTCAGGGACTATCACCAGCCAGGAAGTTCTATCAGAGGGAACCTCCACCCACTTGCGATACAAGATGTTGCCTTTCAATTCCAGGGTCTGCCACTGAGCCCAATACGCCTTTGTTTGCGCCCCGAGGGGGGTGACCTCTTCCCCCTTTGGTCTTTGCCCCAATTTGACCCATTGGAACACCGGCCCCAGAACAGGATCCTCCTGCTGGGCCGTGCTCCAAGCCAACTCTCCAAATTCCTCGTCCGCGGTTAGTGGCAAAATTGGCCCTCTCACCCGGGTTGCCCGGACGACGAGAATCGGGGCGGAATCGCCCAATTGCTCCCTCTCCTCGTGTCTCGCACAAAATTTACAGTTTTCCCCCAGACAAGGACGCCGAGAGAGTGCGTCCGCATTACCATGGGCCTTCCCGGCCCTATGGGCCACATCAAAATCGTACTGCTGCAACTTTTCCAACCACCTTGCAATTTGGCCCTCCGGTTCCTTGAACCGAAGGAGCCATTGCAAGGAGGAATGGTCAGTTCTAACCAAAAATTTCCGCCCGTACAGGTACGGGTGGAAATGGTTCATGGCAGCCAGCATGGCCAATAACTCTTTGCGAGTGACGCAATAATTTCGCTCGGGCCTACTTAAGGCCCGACTATAGTAACCAATCACTCTCTCTACGCCCTCCTGTGTCTGAGACAAAACTGCGCCCAATCCTTCCTGGCTCGCATCCGTGTCCAGGGTAAATGCCCCGTCACTAGTGGGGTAAGCTAGAAGGGGTGCGGATGTTAGACACCCCTTCAATTTTTGGAAGGCCTCGTGGCACTCCCGTGTCCAATTAAATCGCGTCCCCTTCTCCGTAAGCCGGTGGAGGGGACGGGCCAACTCCGCAAATTTCGCCACAAAGCGCCGGTAGTAGGAGCAGAGTCCCAAAAATCCCTGCACCTCCTTGATGGTACGTGGTGCGGGCCACTCCTCTACCGCTTTAATTTTGTCTGGGTCCGTTTTTACCCCCTCGCGGCCGATCACGTGACCTAGATAGGCCACCTCTCTTGCAAACAAAGTGCACTTACTCGGGTTCAGCTTCAACCCTGCCTGTCTGAGGCACCCGAACACCTGGTCCAAATTAGCTACTGCCTGGGGGAACGTTTTGGCATGTACTAGGACGTCATCCAGGTACACCAGGCATGATTGCCATGGCATGCCGCCTAGTACATGCTCCATCAATCTTTCAAAGGTGGCGGGGGCGTTACACAAACCAAACGGCATCACAGTAAACTGATACAGTCCCTTACCTGTGGAAAATGCCGTTTTCTCCTTCCCTGCCCTATCCATCTCCACCTGCCAATACCCACTCTTGAGGTCCAAAGTCGAGAACCAATTTGAGCCCGCAACGGCATCGAGGGTGTCATCAATTCTTGGCAGGGGATATGAGTCCTTGAGTGTCACGTTGTTTAGCTGGCGATAGTCCACGCAGAACCGCGTGGTCCCATCCTTCTTTTTGACCAGCACAACAGGTGACATCCAAGGACTTCCCGAGGGCTCGATCACACCTGCGTCGAGCATTTTTTCAACCTGCTCGTCAGCTTCCGCCCTCTTGCTCCAAGGGAGCCGTCGGGCGGCCTGACGAATAGGCCGGGCCTCACCGGTGTGGATCTGATGTTTCACCAGGCCCGTACGTCCAATATCCTCGGTGGACAAGGAGAAGAGGTCCAAATGGGACCCAACCAGTTTGTGTAAGGCCTCCCTCTGGGTACCTCCCAACTCTACACTACTACGATTTACCATCTCGCAAATGGGATCGGGCCAATTCCTAGAACTTATTGAAGGCTCCCCCTGGGGCCGGCTCGGCTGGACGTTCTCGCCCCTCACTGACGCGACTTCTCTAACTGGGGTGCAGCCAGCTACCTTCGTGCCCCTCACTATAGTGCGTGGTTCTGTGCTAATATTAATTACTCGGACGGCCACCACCGGCCCGTCCGTTTTTACAAGGGTACGGCCCACGATTAAACCAGGTATGGATAGCGCTGCCACCGGTTCGACCAGGCCGCAGGATTCCTGCCATGTCGGGCGAGCTGACCATCGGGCCGGCACGATGGCCTCGGCCCCTGGAGGGATGGTCACGGCCTCAGGAGCCTCCAGCTCCACCCTCTCGGCCGTGCTCACCCCCTCCAATGGTAGCTCCTCCACTCCCCATCGCAGGATCCCCCGACTCAAGTCGATTTTACAACCGCTGGCAGTCAACAAATCCAACCCTATTAAGCATGGGTCGCACACCTCCGCCACCCAAACCTCTATCTCTATCTCTTGCTTTACCGATCCCAACTTGAGGGTCACAAAACCACGCCCTATGATCGGAGCCGTTGCCCCGGTAGCCAACTGCAAACTATGATTTTCCAGACGCTGGATTTTACCCCAGCCGTCTGCACTCGAATTAAGGACCACGGGGCTGATGATCGTGGCGCTGGCTCCCGTGTCCACCACGGCGTCTACCCCCACGCCGGCAATTTTGCACCGAATTGTCAAACTACCCGTCCCAATTCGGCCACAATGAATGACCTGTCGCGTCAACGAGGGCTTCTCCCCATCCCCTACTGCCGAACACCGCCCTGCATGCCCGGCACGTTCTAGTTTCCCGGGCCCTGGCGGGGGGGTGTCTGAGGTCGGCTAGGCCGATCTATACGGGGCGGAGTTGAGGGCATCGGTTGGCGGGAAACGTCCCGGCGCGGAGCTCGACACTCCCATGCACGGTGACCCATCCGAGCACAATTATAGCACCTCACCTGGTAAGGTGCTTGCCTCCGGTATTCCAAATTCCCCCCCCTGTATGTCCGAATTGGGGTACTCTGTCGGGGACTACCGGGTGCCACCGCTGGGGCCGCCTGCCATGGTCCAGGTCCCGCCAGGCGCCGATCCACTAACCTCTGGACCATGCTCTCCAGGTCAGGGCCCCCGTCGGGGGCGGGCCCCCTTGGGGGGCCGCCCCCCATCACGGGCCCCATCTGACGCACCGCCACTGCGTGGCGCTCGCCTCCCCGGGCCAGGGGCCTCGCTGCTTCCCAACGGGCTGCAGCGTCGGCCGCCTGACTCATGGTTTGCGGGCGCCACATGGCGAGCTGTTGCCGGAGCTCCAGATCCGGAAGGGCCTGAATAAAGTGATCCAGCGCCAGGCTTTCCTGGGAACTCGCTGCCATGTCCGCGTGTGCAATCCCGACCGCGCGGCGAATATCGTGAGCAAGTTCCCCGATGGTCTCCTGGGGCTTGCGTTTTCGCTGCGCAAGTTGGGCTTTAACAAGCTCGCTTTGCTGTTCAATGCCGAACCGATTAATTAATGCCGCACGGAGAGCTGGCAGGGTGAGAGCACCCGGTGGTAAAGCCGTCAGCACCTCCGCCGCCGCACTGCGCAGTGCCCCCACCAGGTGTACTCCACCTTCGTCCGGATTCCAACCGTTGCCTTTACACACGTACTCAAACTGCGCCAGGTACGCCCTCAAATCACTCTTGCCGTCATACGGCGCGAGTGGGACCTTGTGGGCGCCCGAAGGTCGGACCCCGTGCGTCACTCCTTGCGGGATCAATGCGGGACCAACCCGTTCGGGCTCCCACAGTACGTTATTCCCGGGGGGCTCCCGCGCGTCCCCCGTCCCTCCAAACACTACCCCTCCTGGTGTCGATGCCTGGGTCGCCCCTCCGCAACCCGCTACCCACGCCATACCCCCACATCCTTGCTCACCAGCACCCCCCTCACTCCCCATAGCCACACCTCCTTGCACACCTCCCCTGTCCATCCACTCCGGACCAGTCATACATCTTACCATTGGTCCCTCACGAACACCCGGGTCTACACCACCCCCCAAGCCGACTGAATCTCCCCTCACATCATATACATTGCCACTCACCTCCGTACTTCGTCGTCGCACCTCCTCTGCCACCTGCAAACTTTTTATTTGGTTAGTGAGCACCTCATCATGATTTGAACACAGACCTTGTACATATTCCATAACTTCCTCCTTTATCTCCCTCTTAGTTTCCCTCCGTCTCTTCTTAATTTCACTCACCCCCTCTTCCACCTCCTCTAATTTTTCCTTTACCTCCTTCATCTCCCTGTGCGCCCCCTCTATCTCTTCCTCTAACGCCACTTTAACCGTCTCGATGTGCGTCCTCACCTCTCGGTCCTTCGTCTCTATTACTTCTGTCACCTCTTCCAACTTCTTCGTCAACCCCTCATGTACCATCTGACATTCCTTCTGTGTCGCTATTAATTCATTTTTTATGTCCTTTTGTGTCGCTTTTAACCCCCCGATTATTGCAGTGTTCTTTTCCACTTGGTCCGCTAGTTCCCTTTGTCCGACTGTCAGCTGTTCTACTCCCTTCGTCAGATCCTCTATGCCCCCTTGTAACTTTGCCGTATTATTTCTCACCTCTTTCTCCATACGCTTCTCACCTCGCTTTACCTCCTCGCGTAGCCCCGAAACCTCCTCACCCACACCTCGTCGTATCTCCTCTTTCATCTCCCCCATCTCTTTTGTAGATGCCACCCTCATCTGTCCCAATTCATCCCTCTGAGCATCCAGTTTACTTTCTAACCCGATTTGCACCTCCTCTATCTGGTTTCCCATTCGTTTGATTTCCCTGGCAGATTGTTCCCCTATTTCCCGCAATTTGTCCTCCATCCTATTTTCTAACCCCATTAACCCATTTTTCACCCCCTCTAACTGATTCTCCTGGGCAGCCATTCTGTTTTCCACCCCCGTTAACCCATTCTTTACCTCTTTTATCCCGTTGTCTAACCCCTCAAAATTATTGTCTAACTTCTCACCGGTACCCCTGACTTCGTCCGTCATTACCCCCATTTGGCCCCCCATCTCTCCCATTTGGCCCCCCATCTCTCCCATTTGGCCCCCCATTTCTCCCATACTGCTTTTCAAACCTCTAATTTGGTCTCCCAATTGCTCACTATTCTTTTCCATAAGGGCCTTCATTTGCATCATAAAAAGGTTCAAATCCACCAGCGGCGCTGCTGCGGTCGCGGGCGCTGCAAAATTTGGTGCCGCTACACCCACGTGCGCGAGGACGCCATTTTGTGCGCCTGATACCCCCTCAACCGCCTCCTCATTGCTCCCCTCCATTTGATCCTGGGTTACTCCTAACCCCTCTATCTCTCCCACCGGCATCCCGTCGCCTTGACCAGCCATGGCGCGATTTCAAAATTCGGGTTTTTCTTTAAAAAAAAAACAAATTTCGGCAGCTCGTAATTTTGACCAAATTTTTTTTTTCTCTATTCGTTTGAAAAATTTGGTTCGGGCCTCGAATCCCACTCCCAGACACCAATTGTTACAGATCGCGGATTAAGATGTTATTTACCGAGCGGTGGTATTGCCGCGACCGTTACAGGATCCCTGACTCACCCGATTCACCCAGGACTTTGGCCGGATCGCACCACAGCTGCCCAATCTGGGAAAAGACTGAAACGACGAAATGCAAGAGGAAAAGGAATAAAACGAGAAGACGGACAGAAGAGTAATTGGATTTATTATTTACACACGCAAAAAGGAGCAATCAAGGTTTATTTACAACACATAAGACGCAGGTGACACAGTGCAAATTTTAGCTTACCTACAGACTTAATTAAATACCCAGGGACAGAACAAACAAAACAAACTCACGTATACAAGAAGGGTGGAAAGGCAGGAGGTGGATGGCTGGAGGGAGAGGAAAGGTCCAAGGGGGTCCTGCAGCTCAACCGGCGCGTTTAGCAGCCGCCGTTCCTTTTCGGCCCTACTCCAAACCGCCGTTCAGGCCCCCTTTGGCTGTTGGGTGTTCTTGCTGCTGCGGCCTCCGTCCGCTGCGTTCCCAGGACTTGTCTGACTCGTTGGTCCAAACCCTCAACTCTTTCTTGGTCCCTCACTCTTTACCACCGACTCCTCACCGCAACCAACGCAACCACTTGACCACCACCTCTACTGACTGACTCTTCACCACTCTCCACTTGACGACCGACTCTCAACCAACTCAGACCAACTCACAACTCACTTCCGTTCGCGCCTTTTATAGCGCCTCCAGCGATTTAGCCGCCGGCGTTTTGGACACGCCCATCGGGGTGCTCACCTCGGCCCTGGTTGGTCGCGCGACCCTCGGGCTCCGCCCTTGATGACGACGGGCGGGCACGCCCCTCTTCGACGAGGTGGAGACACGCCTTTCTTCCCGACTCGAGCACATGGTCAATGGTGGTTTTTGGAGGGGAGGTGATTGAGAATCGAGGGCTCAGCAATGACGAGAGGGGATGTAATATGGAAATGGAGGTTTTGGGGATGGGAAGGAAAGGGAGATTTTGGGGATGGGAAGGAAAGGGGATCTATTCTCTTTCACTGGTGCAATGGAGTACTTCAATTAATGGGAGACACAGCCTTACCCTAAAACACAGAATAAGAGATAACTACCAACAGGGGTATTCTATTACTTGGCTGATGTGTATGCTCGTGGACTAATTATGGGATGCCCTTTCACCTTTACACAGCTCCGGAGGTAGGGGGGCGCAGAATAACCAATAATAATAATAATACAGCACACAATCAAAAAAAATACAGTCCTCATCTCCGCAACAATATATACATATATATATATATATATATATATATATATATATATATATATATATATATATATATATATATATATATATATATATATATATATATATATACAGTGAAACCTTGACTTACGAGTTTAATTCGTTCTGTGACCGAGCTCATAACTCAATTTGCTCGTTTCTCAAATTAAATTTCCCCATTAAAATGCATTGAAATGCTATTAATCCGTTCCAGCCCGCCAAAAACCACACCAATTTTTTTTTAAATATACAGTATATATAAAAATATCTCGCGCTTTATATTTCACCTGTATGCAGCATACAAGTTGGCAGGATGGCCTGGCCTGGAGGTACGCACACTTGACTCTAAACTGTCCAGCCTGGGTTTGAATCCCGACCCAGCTATAACCTGTCATGGGTGAATCACAGGCAGGGTGATTCATCAATGTGTGTACCGCTAAACTGGGCGCCCCGTTTGCGTCCCATTAGTTGTTGGATGTTAAGGATCTCACCGTGTCTTCCACAAAGAGAAGGCGAGCTATCGCCGGCACTCTGAACAAGTTGTGGCCTGGCATGCTCTTCTCCTCTGCCGTTATATACGTCCTCCTCGGCATCTTTTTCCAGAAGAGCCCTGTCTCGTCACAGTTGAAGATTTGCTGGGGGATGTATCGTTCGGCTTCTACCAGTTCGGCAAAAGTTATAATAAAATCTTCAGCTGCCTTCACATCCGCCTCACCAAGTCGACAACACGCACACCTCGCTCATGTTTTTCGACGATTGCGTGTTTTATATCCAAGCACATCATCCTCTTCTTCTTCGCAGTACTGCCCTTGGCACTCAATTTCTTAGGACCCATGGTTAAAACTAAGAGATTTTCCAAAATAACCAAAATGCGAAAACAAAGCAGCAGCGATATACGGCAGAGATTCTTGCACGGCAAGATAACCACGTGACCGGAACCCACCTGGTGGCGGGTGGCGTAGGCTCCAAAATAACCAAAATGCGAAAACAAAACAGCAGCGATATACGGCAGAGATGCTTGCACGGCAAGATAACCACGTGACCGGAACCCACCTGGTGGCGGGTGGCGTCAGCTCCAAAATAACCAAAATGCGAAAACAAAACAGCAGCGATATACGGCAGAGATGCTTGCACGGCAAGATAACCACGTGACCGGAACCCACCTGGTGGCGGGTGGCGTCAGCTCCAAAATAACCAAAATGCGAAAACAAAACAGCAGCGATATACGGCAGAGATGCTTGCACGGCAAGATAACCACGTGACCGGAACCCACTTGGTGGCGGGTGGCGTAAGCTCGTAACTCAGATCTCGGCTCGCATCTCAAAGCAATAAACCGCCCGAGCGACGGCTCGTATCTCGGAAAACTCGTAAGTTGGTGCACTCGTAAGTCAAGGTTTCACTGTATATATATATATATATATATATATATATATATATATATATATATATATATATATATATATATATATATATATATATATATATATATATATATATATATATACTGTATATATACATGTGTGTGTATATATATATATATTGTTGTGGATCTCGCCGCCGGCCTTCTCCCCTTACCAAGGGGGGATTAGTCCCCTTGTCTTTGACCAGCCGACGGGACCCGGGACCTGGGACCAATGACGTCCTTCCCGGACAGCGCGAAATAGGGTCGTAGGACTAGAATCACTATTACCTAATTACTCGCGCTGCCCAGAAACGAGGAAATAATCCCCGCACGAATCACGCGTGCTGAGACGCCGAGCGGTGCGTACACGCGATCCATGCCGTTTATATGGTGAACCCGGTTCTAGCGATCTTACTCGTACCACGCTTATCCAATGGAGAAATCACAGAAGCGGTCGAATTGGGAAGAAAGGAAGAACAGAATTTATTCACACTATTTACTATGATTCCAGAAAAGAGGGACACAGTGCAGCCTTAAAAACAGTCTTAACTTACTCCCAGGACAAACGGGCCCGTCTCACACACAGACACACTCACACGGGGTTTGCAGCTGCAGGATGATGTTCACCACGTCCAGGTATGGCTCTCTTGCAGCTCCCTCCGGCCTCCGGTTCATCCCGGGCAGATGGTAAGTAGAGGGGCAGGAGCTCTCCGCGTGTCGTTGGCGCACACGGGATAATACGGGGCGAACGGTAGGGTCTGGGCTCTGGTGGTTGGCGGTTATCACTCGCGCTATTACTGCGTTCACTTGCGTGGCTGAGTAGGCGATATTCGCCACCGGCGCGTCTGGCTGCCTTTCCTTCGGCGCGTACGTTATACTGAGATATTGTGTAAATGCCCACAAAGCGAGCGCTGCTTCAGTCGAGTCATGTTCACCATTAACTCGTGCTCTCTCTCGTGCTTCTTGTAACAAGTCCCTCCAGCGCTAGTCCTTCCTCTCGTGCAAGTCCTTCGCTCTCAACCAGTCCTTGTGCATAAGTCCTGTTCAAGGGCTTTGTGCCAAGACTTTTATAGGCACGCCCCGCGAACCTTCTAGCACTCACCAGACGCGCCTTACCACGCCCTGTCATGCCATGCCGTTGGAGCCCTGGTTGGCTGGTGGCCCTTACCGTCATCGCCTCTGACGCGCTGCCTTGACGCTGCCCCACCCCGACCCCGCGCTCCTCCCTCTTAGGCCTACCTTGTGTTACTCGACTAGTGAGCGAGCAAAGGGCAGCAAACGCTGCTGGCAGCCAAAGCGTAATAAATGCTGCGGATAGCCAAAGCATAACAAACTGAGGGATCAGCCAAATGGGGCGCGGGATCAATTATGTCCATGGAGGTGGAACTTGGACGGTGGACGGAAAATGAAGGGGCCTAAACTCATGTCTTTACACAACTTAGATATTACTAGTGGAAATGGCCTATACTTACACATACTATGACATAACTAATACTCTAAGGTGGCCTACGTGTTGCTCGTGGACTAACTATGGGGGGCAACCCTTTAACCTTTCATGATCAATATGTGCCAATCTCAAAACCGTACATATATATATATATATATACACTTGGACCCCACTATTCATGGGTTCCACTTATTCGCGATTGATAAATTGCTACCTGCTTCTCTATTTGCGTCCCTACGTGCCATGTATTTGTGGTTTTTCACAGGCACAAAAAATAATTCACGAGCCCCGAGCATGACACAGTTATAAAACCCATCTTTCACCAGCCATGCACAAAGCTGCTGAACATACGCAAAAAACATCTTCTACGAGCAGCGAGCATGACCTGCTTCTACAGAGTGGCAACAAAGTCCCTATGCATAAGTGTGTCCTCTGTTACTTGTTTGTTTTATTTGTTTTCCAGGTATGGCTTCAGCATGACGGACACCAGTGAGTACACGATAGAAGAGAGACTGATTACTTGTGTTTAGGTTCACAACCGCGCACGAGGAGCAAGTTTTGAAGACATAAGGACAAGATTTTCGCAGAGGTTCAATAAGCCAGCTCCTACGCGTGACATGATGCGGGCATGGGAGAAGAAGGCTTTTTCAACAGGGAGGTGTCCTTGATTTGACTTGATTTAGAGCAAAGTTCTTCTGCAGCGATTTCCCACCATTAAATCAAGACGAAGCGTATTTTTTTCAGATGAGTGTGCTATTTACCTCAGCAATCGATCCAGGAATGTTTATTTTTGGTGCAAAGAAAATCCTCCTTTTTATGGGGAAATTGAATAGCATTCTCCTCATGTCATGATGTTGGCAGCAATTTCAGAATATCACTTGATAGGGCCATATTTTTTTCGATACAAGTGTCGATCACACTGCTTATTTGAACATGCTTCAGACGTGGTTTGTTCCACAACTGTGTGAGAGAGGTCTCGAGGCAACAGCTATCCTGCAACAAGATGGTGCACCAGCACATTATGCTCTCCCAGTTGGAGAATATCTCGACGACAAATTTAGTGGACGTTGGATTGGACGTGGATCTGAGATAGTGTGGCCTCCTCAAAGCCCGGACATAACAACATGTGACAACTCGCCTTGCAGTATTGTGAAAGAGGAAATTTCTTATCCGCCTAACAACAGTTGAAGACCTCAAAATAGTTGCCAGGGGGCTGCTTTTATGATCTCCAACCCTCAACATGGAAGAAGATGTCCAGAAGAACATGGAGAAAAATTAAAATTTGTGCGGAGAATGAAGGGGAGCATACATATAAATTCTAACTAAATACTAACTGCGTGCATAGGGACTTTGTGACCACTCTGTACATTTGCGGCGTTCTGTTCCACATTTTCACGGCTTTCGCGGCCAGGCGATCTTCGTGGCATATCTCTCCATTCACACTGTGGATAGCTTCCCATGATATCCCGCCGTTCACATGGTAAACATTACTTCGTGGGATATCTCGTCGTTCACATGGTAAACATTACGTTGTGGGATATCTCGTCGTTCACATGGTAAACATTGCTTCATGGGATATCTTGTCATTTACATGGTAAACATTGCTTCGTGGGATATCTCGTCGTTCACGGGATATCTCGTCGTTCGCGGGATATCTCGTCGTTCACATGGTAAACATTAGTTCGCGGGATATCTCGTCGTTCACATGGTAAACATTCTTTCATGGGATATCTCATCATTCACATGGTAAACATTGCTTCGTGGGATATCTCATCATTCACATGGTAAACATTGCTTCGTGGGATATTTCGTCATTCACATGGTAAATATTGCTTCATGGGATATCTCCTCATTCACATGGTAAACATTGCTTCGCGGGAACCACCACAACCATAGCATAATATTGTGGTGGTTCTGCGAAACCGTCATTCCCCAGGCAATGGCGCACAACATACCGATTCCCTCCTTAGTTATTTCATCTGGTACATTTGCAGATACTCCTCCCTTTTTGTGTAATCGGTTACCTCATCCTTATGCACCACTCTATTTAACATGTCCAAGTATGGCTAAATGGAAAAGTTTTGGAAGTGACAAGAAGGTGATTTGTGTACTGCAGTGTTCAAGTATATCATTAAATTTAAATATAATAAAGATTGTAAAGGTAAAGTAAATAAGTACTGGATTTTACTGCGCTGTTTTACACGCAATGTCTATTACACCACCCTTTCTAACACGTTACATTCGTTCTTCGTGCCTGTTGTTTGTGTCCTTTATAACATCCTTAAAAACAGCATGTTCCCTGTTTGGAATGATTTTCAATTTTGTTTGGCCGCCAGACAGACAGGCAGAGTAAAAATAGTATCTCACTCTCCTCCCTGCAGTGCCGATCGGGACAATTTCAGACATAAAGTATTGTTAAACGGCAGGTTTGTTTTCCGATTCATGTTGTGATTCTGCTTCAAAATACATGCGTAACATTCAATTTAAAACAAGTTGTTCCTCGATTATAAACTGACGTTCATAGACTGACCGACATGAACCAATTGCTTAACCCTGCATTACGTTTCATGTGCATGGGATATTGAGAGAAAGAGAGAGAAAACATGGACACATACACACTATTTGTATTTTGAAGAAAATATTTCTGCTTGTTATTTCTGACTACATCATCAAGTCATAAGTTGTTGCTTGGAATTAAATGTTGTTCTATGTGACAGATTTGCTTCGCGGATTGTTGCTGCCTTGTTTGATTACAAGTACCTGATTGATACGTAAGTCTCTTACACTTCTCCGTCTTTAATGCTTTTTCTATTAATTATATTCAGTCCAATCACCATTTGGTCGCATATTGAGTTGCACAGTTGCACAATTGTTGAAAAGTACCCTGCATGCAATGTGGAGTTAAACAGTACAAAAGCATTTGAACACGTAATTTTGTTTTGCTGATAATAGAGAGAATGTGTCCAAGATTGCAGTTTTAAATGCTGGTGTGAACATTGCCCCCCAAGAAGTCATTCACTTTCTTTAGGGATTTCTCTTTTCCTGACTTCCCCATAGTGGTAAATCCACCACATTATATTTCTCTCTCTCTATCTCTATCTCTCTCTCTCTCTCTCTCTCTCTCTCTCTCTCTCTCTCTATCTCTATCTCTATCTCTATCTCTATCTCTATCTCTATCTCTATCTCTCTATCTCTCTCTCTCTCTCGCCCTCCCTATCTCTCGCCCTCCCTATCTCTCGCCCTCCCCATCTCTCTCTCCCTCTCTCCCTAGCTCTGTCTCTCTCCCTCCCTATCTCTCTCCCTATCTCTCTCTCTCTCTCTCTCTCTCTCTCTCTCTCTCCCTCTCTCTTTCTTTCTCCCTCTCTCGCTCTCTTTCTTTCTTTCTCTCTCTCTCGCTCTCTTTCTTTCTTTCTCTCTCTCTCGCTCTCTTTCTTTCTTTGTCTCTCTCTCTCTCTCTCTCTCTCTCTCTCCCCTCTCCCCCCCTCATCCCCCCTCTCTCCCCCTCTCTCCCCCTCTCTCCCCCTCTCTCTTTCTTTCTCCCTCCCTATCTCTCTCCCCATCTCTCTCCCCCTCTCTCTTTCTTTCTCCCTCCCTATCTCTCTCCCCATCTCTCTCACTCTCTTTCTTTCTATCTCTCTCTATCTCTCTCTCCCTCCCTATCACTCTCTCTCTTTCCCTCCCTCTCTCTCTCCCTCCCTGTCAATCTCTCACTGTCTCTGTGTCTCTCTCTATCTCTATCTTTCTCATACAGTATATTGCTGCCATTGCTGTCTATGACTGGTGCTAATGCATACCTTTGCAAATGCAGATGATCCACTACACTGTGCTTTTGGGTCCTCGGTCGTGAGCTTTCAATTTGAACGTTCAGTTGAAGTTAAATTTGGAAGGAATTTTGAATTTGTTCAGGGTGCCATCCCATCTCAGCTAAGGGATGGTGCACTTTGTGATTTAATGTCCTGCCCATGTAGCACAAATACGACAGTTTATAATCCGGCCGGGAATGGAATCTGGATTAGACAGCTCGAAGATAAATGTGTTACCTCCACATCGTCCTATTGCACTTAATTAGCCTTTTCAAACTCAGTAAATATTTTTCAACCAATGTAATCCTATTGCTATTAAATAGTGTATGACAACAACATATTAGTAAAATATATAGGGCAAACACATTATTCAGGTGCAGACAATAGCAAATCAAATGCATTGGTTAGATGCAGACAATAGCAAATCCAATGCATTACTTGGATGCAGGCAACAGCAAATCGAATGCATTGTTTGGATGCAGACAATAGCAAATCAAATGCATTGTTTGGATGGAGACCGTGACAAATCAAACGCATTGTTTGGATGCATAAAATAGCAAATCAAATGCATTGTTTGGATGCAAAAAATAGCAAATCAAATGCATTGCTTGGATGCAGACAATAGCAAATCAAATGCATTGTTTGGATGGAGACCGTGACAAATCAAACGCATTGTTTGGATGCAAAAAATAGCAAATCAAACGCATTGGTTAGATGCAGACAATAGCAAATCAAATGCATTACTTGGATGCAGGCAACAGCAAATCAAATGCATTGTTTGGATGGAGACCGTGACAAATCAAACGCATTGTTTGGATGCATAAAAATAGCAAATCAAATGCATTGTTTGGATGCAGACAATAGCAAATCAAATGCATTGTTTGGATGCAAAAAATAGCAAATCAAACGCATTGTTTGGATGCAAACAATAGCAAATCAAATGCATTGTTTGGATGGAGACCGTGACAAATCAAACGCATTGTTTGGATGCAAAAAATAGCAAATCAAACGCATTGTTTGGATGCAAAAAATAGCAAATCAAATGCATTGTTTGGATGGAGACCGTGGCAAATCAAACGCATTGTTTGGATGCAAACAATAGTAAATCAAATGCATTGTTTGAATGGAGACCATGACAAATCAAAAGCATTGTTTGGATGCAGAGAATAGCAAATCAAATGCATTGTTTGAATGGAGACCATGACAAATCAAACGCATTGTTTGGATGCAGAGAATAGCAAATCAAATGCATTGTTTGAATGGAGACCATGACAAATCAAACGCATTGTTTGGATGCAGAGAATAGCAAATCAAATGCATTGTTTGGATGGAGACTATGATAAATCAAATGCATTGTTTGAATGGAGACCATGACAAATCAAACGCATTGTTTGGATGCAGAGAATAGCAAATCAAATGCATTGTTTGGATGGAGACCATGATAAATCAAATGCATTATTTGGATGGAGACCATGGTAAATCAAATGCATTGTTTTTGTCTCTGCACCGAAATAAAATGCTTTTGCATTTTAACCCAGGATATGGTGCTTCTTCTTATCATTTGATTCTGCTCATCGGTACTGTAGGCCATGTTTGGGCTCGTGAATTGCTCCTTTCATCTCCAAGAATCTTGCACATAATTAGCAAATGTTTGTGCCCTGTGTATTTTGTATCCGTGTTTACTTTCTTATATCTTCCTTACATTTCCATTCTACCAGGAACTCCCTTCCGGCAGAACAAGGCCGAGGAGCTCAACAAGGAGGCAGCCTCTGCCAAAAGCAAAATGGCTGTCTGTTTGGCTCTGCTCGAATCCCCGGTTCCCCGTGTGATACTCTCCTTCCTCCTGTGTGCCCTTGGGATGGAGAGTCGGTGGTTGTGGTATGTGGTGGCCAGGTGAGGCTTTTGCTCGGTTCATGTATTTACCATTACAGTGGCTTTAATGCTTTCATGCCTCCCCTGAACTGACAGTTCTGAAACCTGCAAGCGGAATGATCACGCAAGGATATTCCACCAATGAGTCTTTACAAGAACTCTTATGAGTACATTTATTGTACCATGTCTCACAGATTCCTTACTATACTATTCTTATCCCTTCCATTTGGTAGTTTTTCCTGATATTCATCCCCCGAGCACCGCTGTCTGTTTGTGCAATGGAGCGAGCACTTGGAGAGGTTGTGAGGAAAGCAGGGGGCTGGGGGCAAAGAAAGCAATGTCACGTTGCTAAAGAAGCTGTTGGACTTTTTACTTCACTTGGACGGGGCGAGTGGAGAAGAGTACGGAGAAGACTATTGAAAGGTAAGATGAGAGATTGAGAAACAAAGTTGCAGATTATATCATAGTCATCTATTAATTATGTATGCATGGAGGTTTGGAGGGGTAGAGGGGATTACAGTAGGTGCAGAGGGTGGAATTTTCAGTCGAAGTGTAAGTATTGTACATGGGAGGTTGGTGGGGGGAAAGGGGGCATGGTCTTCTACTTGGCTTATTGATTTGAAGGTGCACAGTTATTTTTGAATATCTTCCCCATTTTTATTAAACTATATTTTTACCTTAATCCTCTTTGTCCAATGCGAAGCCAAAATGCTTCTTTCTTTTCTTCAACCTTTTGAAACAATTCCAGATACAACTAGAGAGTTCATAGAACACGATATTCCACACACTGTTCAAGAATATACTTTCATTTTCATAAAATAATGAATTAAAGATCGTTTTTCAAAAATCCGGAAGTTTAGTGCCACTGGAGCAGTCTTTTACATCACCCTTATGCACTGTAATGAGATGACATTGAGTTGGTTCAGTTGTCAACAAGTTTGTCAATAGAGTCGGAGTTCTTTTACAACCCCATTTGAGCCAATCCTAATCACCGAATGGTCTAGATAGCACTGGTTGTAAAGTCCACCCTCGCAAATGACTGGAATGCTGCATTAATTATATAATAGCTAGCTGTGCCTACCCATCGCTTTGCTGATCGGTTGAATCAGAAGACAGGATGTTGTACTTCACAAACATGTTGCATATCTATTTGTGAGTCTCAATAAGGATGTAAAATGAAGTGAAACATGAAAAAGGAATCTTTTATAACATGTACTTGTTGTTTTTGCTTCTGTCGTCATGGCTGTGGTTGTTGCTTGTGACTGTGTGCTCCTGCCATGCACTATTATATATTGTTCTAATGCTCCGAGAAGTATTATTATATATAATTTTGTGTGCTACTTCCATGTCTGTCGCACTTTAATTTAGTTTGTTCCAAGTAAATTGATTATTAGCTCTCTAACTGTAATGTACTCGCAAACTTTTTACCTGCGACCTATCGTCGATCTACAAGACCTCTGCATGGTTGTTGCTGCTGTTATTGTGGTTCTTATTAAGGGTGGATTTTTGAAATGTGAAATCATTGGTCAGACAGCTGCCCACCCACATTTGTCACTTGACTTCAACCACCATGGCAGCCAGACAAAATAATATAGCCACCATATTTGTTTTCTGAGGGACCGAAGACATCAGGCCCGTAGGTGTCTGCTGATTATACACTGCCCGGGTTTGTTGTGTCAAATTTCCATTGGCTTTATTTGGGTCAAGTGTTACTCACAATGAGGGACCCCCAAAAATCTAATAATTTGCCGAATAAAAATTATTAACAAGGTTCAATCAAGCCCATCAGCATACCTCCCTAAAACAAGACCAAAAGTCTAACAGCGGCGTAGCCAGGCTTGTAATAAAATATTATAAACCGCAAACACACATGATTAGCTTTTCAAACAGTCGTTAATGCTGTTTATAACATTAAACAAATACATTTGGAGGAATCCCGACATCCATGAGGTAAGTTTTACTTACAGAACTGAGCGAAGATCTACTGTGATCTATGTACCCCACAAGGGTTGGAGGTGTGCTCATTTACCAAGCAGCTAGCTAGCGCTTGCCAAGCCAGCCGTTCCTTAACGGTTTTGAATAGAGTGCTTGCTCGAATGCTTTAACCACTTGGCGATCTCTCCACAAGAAACCCTGGTAAATGAACACACACCCAATGTTCTTGAGACCCGACCATAGATCGTCTGTAATCTAATTAAAATGTGGGTCGGTGGAGTCAGCCATCGTAATGACATCATAGATGTAACGGACGCAAAACTTATATATTTTAACTTCCAGTAAGTTTTCAGTCACTACGAAGGGATTAGTGTTATGATTAGATTTACTATAATATTAACGTTACGTTGTCATTATTTCGAAAATGATGTTACCATCAAAAAACCGAGGTGAATGCCTTACTTCCTCGGTTATTAATATTTGTGCCGAACAATGCTCATCATTGATCATGAACCATACACCGCTTCAATCCATAAACCTTCCATTCACGACATTGGCATTAAAGTGTTATGGTTATATTTACTATATTATTATTATTATTATTATTACGAAAACAATACTGCTGAAACGATACACTACTGCATTAAGAAACCTGGGCTTAATTTGTCCGAAGTGGCCCAAAGGTGAGGCATAACGCCATGGCCTATACGTACCGTACAGTATTGTTGGAAGAGCCGTATCGTCTATGCTTTCGATATTTAATGGTCATTTTAACAATCGGTTTGTTTGTGTTTCACACTGAATGAAAAACGTGAAGGTAGAGCATGGCGATTGTCATATATGACAGGTTCGACGATATGTTCGGCCTGAACGGCATAAAATCAAAATGGCGGAGTGTGGAGAGTCAGCCGCGTACGCCGTAATGATATGACGTAATCACATCACCCTGTCATGTGACCATATCCTCAGCTCTAATTGGTATACGTTTGAGGGGACATACATACATACATACGGATGGACAAACACTGTTCTAGACGGCTTCGCCCGATGGGCTATGCCGTAAAAATAGCATTACATAATTTTTCAACAGCCCCTTATTGGGGTTAAACAATCCGTGATCATGTGACTAATTAGCTCGTTCTGATATAACCGTGGTGGAGGGGGCATGGCTGAGAGGTGTCAAGGTAATCTTTTAATAGCTCTTTAAATGTGTGTTTCCTAATCAGCCTGTTACCAAATTTTGTCGCAGGTTGTGACAGTGCAGTCATTATTGTTATTATTATGAGCCAGCAGGAATCTTTTAGAATAAAGCGTGACAGACACACACACAGACAGACTTATCCATCCCCTGAGGGCAGTTATCTCCATTCAGAAACTGAGCCCTGACTTATCTCTCCTCCGATTCGTGCAATCATATGCACAACAAGTCTGACCTACAGCTTGGTGTTGACTTAGTGGTTAGGGTGCCGGCTTGGGATCCTAGGATCCTGGGTTTGAATCCCGGTCGATCGCTGAATTTTCGCCAGGAGGGTTGACTCAGCCTATCAACCTTCCGAAGTCGGCAAATTGAGTACCAGTTCACTGGTAATTCCCTGTGTGTCGCAAGAGGCGACTAACAGGGTTGGTGGCAGGAAGAGCATCCGTCCGTAAAACATTGCTTCAAAAAGGGGACCACAGTGCCCGAAAAAGGCCAACCCCTGCCCTGTGGGGAAAATGGCATCTAAAGGTGGTTCTTTCTTAGTCAGGTCTGACCTACAAGATGGTGGATAAACAAAGGCAACTGACCACAGGACGTCATGTGAGAAACCTTTGGTTTGAATTGTGAAATTGCTGTGAATTGAAAGTGTGATGTGAATCAATAACACGGTCACAATACACCTCTACAAGATGTCACCCAATTGAGTGTGCTATTTTTTTGTATACATCGTCAAGGATTGTCACTTCCTGTCATACAAGATGATACTGAACGGATCAGAATGCAACAGGACAAAAGGAACAGAGAGAGAATGGGGAAACACCAACAGCGGAGCCAAAAGTCAAGATAGAGGCAGACTTGGACAAACAATGGGTGTGAGCAGGAATGGGAGGCAGGAGAGGAAGCATGGTGTGTCTAAGATGGATACAGAAGGAAACTCTTACAAGGGAAAACTGGCAATTTGGAATGAGGATGGATTGGGGTGGGTGGAGGGGGGATGGCTTAATGAGGGTAAAAAAGATCATTGTTTTGGATTGGGGATTGATCTGAGATGGTGGTGAACAGCTGTCTTGAAAACCGGGACGGAAGAATGAGATTAAAGAGAATGCAGAAGTTGGTTCCACAGGTGGGAAAAAGAGGAACAAATGAGTGGAGGTACGCACGTGATCCTAGATTTAGGTAGTTTCACCAGAATGGGATTGATGGTTGACCGTGTGTGCGCTGAAAAAACCTTGGGGGGACAAACCACGGAAAGAGCAAAGGGTGCAAGACCAGAAAGTAGGCGCTAGAAGACAGAGAGACCAGCGACCTGTCTGCGATGGTGAAGTGATAGATCCATAGACTCAGCTTCATCGCAGGAAATTACAATAATCTTAAAAGCCTTGGTTTCCACGGTGTCAACTTTAGCAAGATGTGAGGAAGGGAAGACAGCCCAGAGGGGAGAGCAATCCTCCATCCAGTTGCAGAATAAAGCCTCGTCTGTGGATAGGGTGGGGGAGGGGGGGTAGGGGGTTCAGGTTTGTCAAGGAAGGACTTTGTATGATGGAGGATGCCCAGTCGGTGGCTGGCTTTCGAGGACAACATTGTGTTTGACCAGCTTGTGATTTTTTTCAATGTCTGAAGAGAGGTAAGAAGCTGCAGCATGTCTGAAGGATGAGGAATGTCACAGCACATATTGGAGCCATCAGCAAATACAGTGCATTCAGAAAGTATTCAGACCCCTTCACTTTTTTCACATTTTGTTATGTTGCAGCCTTATGCTGAAATTGTTTAAATTAATTTTTTCCCTCATCCATCTACACTCAATAGCCCATAATGACAGAGGGAAAACAGGATTTTAGAAAGCTTTGCATATTTATTAAAAAGAAAAAACTGAAATATCATATTTACATAAGTATTCATACCCTTTGCTATGACACTTGAAATTTAGCTCAGGTGCCTCCCATTTCTCTTAATCATCTGTGAGATGTTTCTACACCTTGATTGGAGTCCACCTGTGGTAAATTCAATTGATTGGACATGATTTGGAAAGGCACACACCTGTCTATATAAGGTCTCACAGCTGACAATGCATATCAGAGCAAAAACCAAGCCATGAGGTCGAAGGAACTGCCTGCAGAGCTCAGAGACAGGATTGTGTCGAGGCACAGATCTGGGGAAGCCTACAAAAAAAAAATCTGCTGCATTGAAGGTTCCCAAGAGCACAGTGGCCTCCATAATTCTTAAATGGAAGAAGTTTGGAACAACCAGGACTCTTCCTAGAGATGGCCACCCGACCAAACTGAGTAATCGGGTGAGAAGGGCCTTGGTAAGAGAGGTGACCAAGAACCCGATGGTCACTCTGGCTGAGCTCCAGAGATCCTGTGTGGAGATGGGAGAAACTTGCAGAAGGACAACCATCACTGCAACACTCCACCGGTCTGGGATTTATGGCAAAGTGGCCAGACGGAAGCCTCTCCTCGGTGAAAGACACATGAAAGCCCGCTTGGAGTTTGCAAAAAAGCACCTAAAGGACTCTTCGACTGTGAGAAACAAGATTCTGTGGTGTGATGAAACCAAGATTGAACTGTTTGGCTTCCGTCTGGCCACTCTGCCCTAAAGCCCAGATCGGTCGAGTGTTGCAGTGATGGTTGTCCTTCTGGAAGTTTCTCCCATCTCCACACAGGATCTCTGGAGCTCAGCCAGAGTGACCATCGGGTTCTTGGTCACCTCTATTACCAAGGCCCTTCTCCCCCGATTGCTCAGTTTGGCCGGGCGGCCAGCTCTAGGAAGAGTCCTGGTTGTTCCAAACCTCTTCCATTTAAGAATTATGGAGACCACTGTGCTTTTGGGAACCTTCAATGCAGCAGAATTTTTTTTGTAGGCTTCCCCAGATCTGTGCCTCGACACAATCCTGTCTGAGATCTGCAGGCAGTTCCTTCGACCTCATGGCTTGGTTTTTGCTCTGATATGCATTATCCCTGGTGTTGGGCTAGCGGCTAGGGTGCCAGCTTAGGATCCTGGGTTCGAATCCTGGTCGATCGCTGAATTAACGCCAGGGGGGTTGACTCAGCCTGTCATCCTTCCGAGGTCGGCTAATTGAGTACCAGTTCACTGGTAATTCCCTGTTTGTCGTAAAAGGCGACAAACAGGGTTGGCGGCAGGAAGGGCATCCGGCCGTAAAACATTGCTTCAAAAAGGGGACCAAAAAACAACAACAACCACGGTGCCCGAAAAAGGCCAACCCCCGCTTTGCGGGGAAAAATGGCCTCTAAAGGTGGTTATTTTATATTATATATGCATTGTCAGCTGTGGGACCTTATATAGACAGGTGTGTGCCTTTCCAAATCATGTCCAATCAATTGAATTTACCACATGTGGACTCCAATCAAGGTATAGAAACATCTCAAAGATGATCAAGTCGTAAAACTCTTTTCGCTCTTTCACGAGCCTCGATCTTGTATACAAAAAAAAGAAAAAAGAAAAAAAAAAAGAAATGGTAGGCACCTGAGCTAAATTTCAAGTGTCATATCAAAGGGTATGAATACTTATGTCAATGTGATATTTCAGTTTTTTCTTTTTAATAAATTTGCAAAACTTTCTAAAATCCTGTTTTCTCTTTGTCATTATGGGGTATTGAGTGTAGATTGATGAGGGAAAAAATGAATTTAAACTATTTCAGCATAAGGCTGCAACATAACAAAATGTGAAAAAAGTGAAGGGGTCTGAATACTTTCTGAATGCACTGTAGATAAAGGGAATTTTCCAGAGTCAGATAGATCATTTATGAAGATCAGGAATGGGACTAGGCCCAGAACACTGCCTTGGAGCACTCCAACCTTGACAGCAAGAGGAGATGAAAGGATTCCTGCAATATGCAGAGAGTTTCGAGAGTAAGGCAGGATGCCAGACTGTATTGAAAGCTCGAGACATGTCGAGAGAGACGGCCCTGATCTGATGTCTGACATTGAGGGCCTCCAGCCATTGTTGGGTGAGTATAAGCAGCATGTCCAAGGTGGAGTGACCTGGTCTGAAACCAAATTGGTGATCTGAGATGAGGTTGTTGGAGAAAAGGTAGGATTTCATATCAACTGTGATAATTGATTTCATGACTTTGCTGATGATTGGAAGTAAAGCTGATAGGTCTGTAGATAAGGGTTGACAGAACAACCGCCTTTTTAGTCACTGCTTGTATCTGATACCCTTTCACTTCTTCCACAATGGTTACTCACACAAGCCCTGTTGAAGCCCTGGTCCTATTCCATACCATGTGTGTCACCTGCCAGTCCTGACGTAGTGTAATTATACATAATGTACCTCTGTGTTAAGAGTAGGTGCTGTCAAAGCAATCTTAGCAAGAGTTACACAAAACGGTTTGCATTTGTATTCAACGTGAAGAATCAAGATGCTTGAATTTATCAATTCTCTTGGGTTATTTCGAACAATGACCTACCTAGCCTTTATGGAAGCGGCTCAGGCTCCACATGATCACCTTTGAGGATGATGTACGTTGTGATGCAGGTAATGTACGTTGTGATGCATATATATACATATATATTGTATGTTTTGTTCAATTTTATCCTGGTACAAAATTTTGTTAGAAATGAATTATCGAGAAATCTCGTTAACTGTGTCAGTGGTACCGAAGCAGGGTGGAGGTGTGGCAGAGACCCCCTTGTTGGTCATGACCCTTGCAGCAAGTGCTGGTGTGGCACAGGGGTTCATGGTTACAATTGCACTTAAGAGGTGTGTGTGTGTACAATTAATTCGACTGTGCAATTAATTAGGTGTGTGTGTGTGTGTTTTTGTGTGTGTGTGTTTTTGTGTGTGTGTGTTTTTGTGTGTGTGTGTTTTTGTGTGTGTGTGTTTTTGTGTGTGTGTGTTTTTGTGTGTGTGTTTGTGTGTGTGTGTGTTTTTGTGTGTTTGTGTGTTTTTGACCAAACTCCTAATACAATAAAATGGTATATATACAGATATATTGTTTCGGTTTTGGAATGAAGGTTAATTCCCCCTCTTAGTTAGTTGCACCACAACATGTAGCCTCGCTTAGTTCAGTTATTTCTTAGTGAATGTAAGCGTAGCCTTTCCTGTGTTTAGTTTTGCGTTGAGTAGGCCAGTGAGCTTAGGTGTTCTTTTGGCGCCTTGCTTTGGTGCTTTTGGTTTGGCGCTGAAATGCCACGTGGTAGGCCTTCAACAAGTCTGGCATGGCTGAAGGGACGAGCTGCAGGTGGAGTGGCCGGTAAGCAATGAGCCGCCAATCAGGGCTCGAGGGGAGTGGCTTACCACTGCGGCAGGAGGCGGGGCTTGGAACATTCGGGTAAGATCGGGGAGGTGCCATATAAGGCCCTGCCCCGAGCCCATTAAGAAGAACGCACGGGAACGCACAAGAGGAGAGAGCTGTGAGAGTTCGTCAGGCAGAGTTCGTGGAGTTAGAGTTAGAGTTAGAGTTCGAGAGAACGCGGCAGAACGGGTGAGAGCAAGAGCAAGAACGAGAGACGAGCAGTGAAAGTCGCCCAGCCCTGAACAAGCCGAAGTGCTTGAATTGACTGTTGTAATAGCCTCGTACACGAACTTGCCCTGTACCCTGCGCTCTGCCGCTGTATTAATCGCGCGCTCGATAGGACGACCCGTGCCATGCCACAGACGCGCGATCTCCTCCTGCCTGCATTTCTCCTGCATACGTGCCGTGACCGCCAGAAGGCGACACCACAAGCGAGCTGTCCGGGAGCGACCGGCAGCAAGGCGCGTTTGGCGCGCGAACCTGCTCTTCTTCCATTTCCTCCGTGTGAGTGATTGGGCCCGTGTCTGGGAATATAAGTTAAACTGGTAAAGCTTCTGCTCTGTGTCCCCCTTTCCTCCTTTATCCTGAATCATTGTACATAATACTGTAAATAAATCATGTTCCTCCTCTGATTTGACTGTCCTGTCCCTTCCATCCATTGGCTTTGCATGGTACGAATAAAACCGCTCGAATCGAGTTCCAATAAAAGTAACAGCATGAGTCACGTGATACGCATACCGCTGGGGCGTACTCGATTAAGCGTGGCTTGTGCGAGGCTCGTTCCCCGCTTTCGTGGCAGCATGGGTACCAAAGGTACATGCAAATTTGTCCCGATACCCTTTTTCATGTTTGCCCGGAAGTGGCGATTCGGTCTCGCGGACCCGAAGACCCAGGGGGAAAAAAGGGGCTTAATCCCCCCTTTGTAACGGGAATGGGCTTCGGGAGATCCGCAACAATTTGGTAGTCAGGAGTGGGATTTGAACCCTAAAAAAATATTTTTGGGCAAATTGGCCGCAGCAAATTGGTGTTTGGGAGTGTGAGATAATTGGACCGAGAGTGCGCTTCACGCACTCGAAATTACGAGCGGACGAAATTTAGTTTGAGAATCAAATTTATATTCGTACCATGGCTGGCCAAGGCGGTCAAATGCCGGTGGGGGTAGAAGAAGAGGAATTAATGACCCAGGACACACAGGAGGATTTGGTAGACGAAGGGAAAATTGATGAGGGCGCGGCAGCTGGCGAAGAAAATGGCGACGCCTCGCACATGGCGGCGGAAGCCGGGCCCGCTGTGCAAGCCGGGATTAGCCTCAAACTACTTTTAGCTCAAATACAGGCATCCATGGAGGCGGATCGATCGGCTAATCAAATGAATGCCCAAAAGGACGATATGAAGGCTCAGGGTGAGCAATTGTAAAAACAAATGAAAGAAATAGGGGACAAATCCACCCTGGAATTGAAAGAAATGGGGGACAAATCCACCCGGGAATTGGAAAAAATGAGGGCAGCGGAAAAGAGAGATATGAAAAAGGTGGGGGAGGACATCAGGCGCAGGTTGAGCGAGAAGGTCGTGGTGGTACGCGACGAGGTGAAGCAGTGTGGGGAGCGAGGTAGAGCGAAGGACAGCTAAATTGACCGGGGCTATGAGGGTCGCGATGCGAGAGGAAGTGTTAGAGAAGCCAGCGATCGTCGCATTGGAAATTTTGGGGGCGCCGGCGAGGGTAGAGTTGGAAAAGAATATTGCAGGGCGCCGACGATCGTCGTAATAGAAAAATAAATAATTGGGGCCAAAGAGACGGAAGAAACAGAAAATAAATCACGGGAGAGGGAAGAAATGGAACCCGCACAAAGTTCGTATTTACACCGTGATGCCGTGTTTGCTGACCCCAATAAAATTTTACAGGTGCTGGCGAATAAGCCGGGGAAGGAGGACCCCGAGGTGAGAAATAATGGCGCGAATGGGTTTTCGGCGCGTTTGGGACAAAGGCGAGACCCGGGCGTTCGCGATGGGCCCATTGTGCGGTGTACGAGTGAGGGTGGCACAATTTGCGAAGGGCCCATTGTGCGGTGTACGAGGGCGTCTGGTATAGAGTGTGAGAGAGAGTCCGTACCCGAGTGTGTGGAGAGCGAGTGTATTACGGAGTGTGTGCAGGAGTGCATGCCAGAGCGTGTTGCAGAGTGTGTGCAGGAGTGCACACCCGAGGGTGTTACGGAATGTGTACGAGAAGAGTGCGTGGAGAAAGAGTGTGCACCAGGGTGTGCGATGATGGGGTGCGTGAAAGGTGCGAGTGCGCCTGGGTGGTGTGCACCGGAGTGTGCAATAACAGAGTGTGAGGGAGCATGCACACCGGACTGTGTGCGGAAAGAGTGTGTAACGAAGTGCGTGAGAGGCACGTGGGCGCCTGGGTGTGTGAGTGCGGAGTGGGTCGCGAGTGGTGAGGACGCGGCTCAAGCATCGACACCGACCGGGGGGGTAGCGCCTAGCGGGACGGGTAGCAGACGCGAGCCCCCGGTGAGTTGTGTGCTGCAGGGACCGGAGGGAATCCGTGCCGCGTCGGTCTCACAAGGACCGGCGTGCACGATTCGTCCCGGCCCCAGCACTGTATGGTTGGTGCCGTACCGTGGCGGCAAAGGCGATCGGCGTGGTTCAAGGGGAGGTAGGAGTTTTCGGAGCCGCGCACCTTGTCGGGTGCGGTGCTCCGACCGTAGCCGGTTGGGTCATCGTGCGTGGGACCGCGAGGCCCCGCGAAGGGATGGAGCCCTGCACCTCGGCCCATCCATACCTCCCCCCTTGGATCGTAAATGCCGGACGGACACCCCATACAGGCGACCAACCACCCGCCTGGATCGCTCGGCCCTTCGAGGTCGAGCTGTGACGACGTACATCCACTTGGAGAGGCTCATAGTGTAGCGGACTGTGGAGAGTAGTGTCCCCCACGTGGGGGAATGGTAGTGTCACCATTCCTCACACGGAACGGGGCCCATGAGCATTAGTTTAGGGGGATGGCAGTGATAGGCACATGGGGGTGCCAGCAATGGTTGCCTCCATGGGGCACCGAAGCTAGCCGAGGGAGGGCTAGGATAATGTTAGAGATCTAGCAGACAGTAGAGACAAAGATTTAAGTAGTGACACCTGGACTATAGAGGGGATGTAGGTAGCTTAGATGGTTGTTAAAGAAAAGGGAGTGCATTGTGTAAAGGGACGACGGGGAAGCACAAGTATTATGGGAAGTAGTTAGATAGATGATGCTGTGTGTGTGTGAAGAGTTGTGTTGTAGTGTTTGAGGAATTGTGTGTGGAAAATAAATGGAATTGTGTTTGAGGTGTGTGAACATAAAAGGGTGTGCGAGAAAGGTGGTGTGTGAGATAAATAGTGCGTGAGATAAGTAGTGTGGAATGCTTGGTGTGGAATGAGTGGTGTGGAGTGCATGGTGCGAAGGAGTGAATGGGGGGAGGTGGAACCCATTCACGAAAGCCCGGGGTGGGTAGTGTAAAGGCAGGTAGAGGGCATAGGTAAATTGTATGGATATTGACACCTGTGGTGCAGGTAGTAGAAAGTAGTGCTTTGGAGGGTGCATGAGTCAGTGTCATGGCTGGGCGTGTGGCTTAATTGGTGCATATGGTTATTGGCGCACTCTGCCACTGGTAGTTTGTCAGCCAGGTGAGGCCGCAGGTAGGCTCTGGGAGCCGGTTAGTTGTGAAGTTGTTGAGTGGGGCCCGAGGATCCCAGGAGAGGACCCGGGTTGCCCGATGCCAAAGTGGGCACAGAGGGGGTAAAGAGCCAGGGAGGACCTTCCCCGATTAGGTAGTCGCGAGGAGCAGATAAGCTCGGGTGGCGGCTTCAGTGGCGGAGGTGCGCAGGTAGTTGGACCTGCTAATGGAGCCACATGACCCAGTCCCGAAATTGTGCGAGGGCACAGTATGAAAATTTGCAGGAGTGAGACCCAAATTCAGAGGGCACCGCAGTGTGGGCAATGGGAATTCAGGTTTTTAGAACCACATAGTTTAAAGAGGCTGATTGGCAGGGTCCGGCCCCGGGTAGTTTAAATGAGTTAACGTTACTAGTGTAATTATGATGAGAAATCCCCTTCACACCATCCACAGCCAATCACCAAGGAGGACGAGCTCCACACCAGGGCTCTGTAAGCCGTTTGATAGTAAGATGCATCACGACGTAATGAGACATTGTGTTGTTCCATCCCTTCCTTCCTGGGAGGGATTGGGAAACGAATTTGGAATTAGAGGGGGATATGGGAGACAAGACATAGTGACGGATTGTAAATACAAGGGGGGCTAGGGTAGTGTAGCCAACGGTGGGGGGTACAGACGGCTAGGGACGAGCCTGCTCTGCTCGCTCTTCCGCGTCCCTCGCGCCGCACCGCCTTGTTTTCTGTGTGCCATTGCGTCTTTTCCGCTTGCTTGTTGTGCCTTGTCTCTCCCGCCGCCCCAGGACCATTTTGGAGGCCGAACTGTGCAGCACCATCGACCTCTGCAGCATCCCTTCTGCACCTTGCTGCCATGTCATTGTCCACCTGTGCAGCCGAGCTGTGCAGCACTTTGCTGCACCTCATCACACTAATGGACCACAAGCCTTGTAGCCTTGCACCTCTGCTGTGCAGCATTTTGCTGCAAAATCATCTTGCACCTTCGGACCACTTGTTTGAGTGGCGTTGATGCCATGCAGTTGGACCACGTGAGAACGGCCCTGCTGGCCAATGAAAAAAAAACAAAAAACATTTTTGTGCATTTTATTATTGTATGCTAGGCAAAAGAAGATGTGCAAGTTTAGATGGCCCTGAAGTTTCAAATGGCCTGTATGCCGGTCAGGGGGCCAGCCGGTTTGATAGACGCACATGGAAGAAGCAAGATGCAAGAAGCAAGCAGCAAGTGCCATTTATGAGTGTGTTTTTGCTGTGTTTTCTCTCCCCTCCAACCTTCTCTTCCAAAAAGAACAGGTCCTGGGTCATAGAATTGTAAATATACGTGCTTGTAAATATAAGAATGCTGCACACCGGCTATGTGTTTAGTTTGAAAATTCCGGAAATACTCGGGTAGTTGTGGGCGTGAAACTGTTAGGTAGCTGCTCAACGCAATAGGAGGGACATATCTAGTGCTAAAACTGTCACACACATGGGTCAGAATAAATGCTAGGGGGAACCACACCTATGTGTCACATTTAAAAGTAAGGTTAATTTTGCATGTCCGGCTCTACCGGTCGTTCCATTGGTGGTTTCGACTCGGGACGAGTCTGATGAGAGAGGGGTGTAGTGTTGCAGTTTTTGAATAAAGGTTAATTCCCCCCTCTTAGTTAGTTGCACCACAACATGTAGCCTCGCTTAGTTTAGTTATTTCTTAGTGAATGCAAGCGTAGTCCTTTCCTGTGTTTAGTTTTGCGTTGAGTAGGCCAGTGAGCTTCGGTGTTCTTTTGGCGCTTTGCTTTGGTGATTTTGGTTTGGCGCTGAAATGCCACGTGGTAGGCCTTCAACAAGTCTGCCAAGGCCGAAGGGACGAGCTGCAGGGGGAGTGGCCGGTAAGCAACGAGCTGCCAATCAGGACTCGAGGGGAGTGGCTTACCACTGCGGCAGGAGGCGGGGCTTGGAACATTCGGGTAAGATCGGGGAGGTGCCATATAAGGCCCTGCCCCGAGCCCATTAAGAAGAACGCACAGGAACGCATGAGAGGAGAGAGCTGTGAGAGTTCGTCAGGCAGAGTTCGTGGAGTTAGAGTTTGAGAGAGAATGCGGCAGAATGGGTGAGAGCAAGAACGAGAGATGAGGAGTGAAAGTCGCCCAGCCCTGAACAAGCCGAAGTGCTTGAATTGACTGTTGTAATAGCCTCATTGTACACGAACTTGCCCCGTGCCCTGTAACCTGCGCTCTGCCGCTGTATTAATCGCGCGCTCGAGAGGACGACCCGTGCCGGGCCACAGACGCGCGATCTCCTCCTGCCTGCATTTCTCCTGCATACGTGCCGTGACCGCCAGAGGGCTACACCACGAGCGAGCTGTCCGGGAGCGACCGGCAGCAAGGCGCGTTTGGCGCGCGAACCTGCTCTTCTTCCATTTCCCCCGTGTGAGTCATTAGGCCCGTGTCTGGGAAATAAGTTAAACTGGATAAGCTTCTGCTCTGTGTCCCCCTTTCCTCCTTTATCCTGAATCATTGTACATAATAGTGTAAATAAATCGTGTTCTTCCTCTGATTTGACCGTCCTGTCCCTTCCATCCATTGGCTTCGCATGGTACGAATAAAACCACTCGAATCTGGTTCCAATAAAAGTAATAGCACGAGTCACGTGATACGCATACCGCTCGGGCGTACTCGATTAAGCGTGGCTTGTGCGAGGCTCGATCCCCGCTTTCATGGCAGCATGGGTACCAAAGGTACGTGCAAATTTGTCCCGATACCCTTTTTCACGTTTGCCCGGAAGTGGCGATTCGGTCTCGCGGACCCGAAGACCCACAGGAAAAAGGGGTTTAATCCCCCCTTTGCAACGGGAACGGGCTTCGGGAGATCCGCAACAATATATATATATATATACATATACATATATATATATATATATATATATATATATATATATATATATATATATATTATAATAGCCGTAGATGATTCTGTCTGTCTGTCTGTCTATCTGTTGGGTGTCTGTCCGGGGTGTGGCTTACTCGGTTTGCAGAGTAGCTCCACCCATAGCTCCACCCATTCTGGGAGTGGCTATAAACAAATATCCACCATTTTATTAACTCGCATAGCTTTGAGTCCTGTTTTGTAGGCCCGTGGTGTCTTGCTCTCCCCCAGTTTTATTTCAAATCAAATTCGATAAATCATTTCATTTTTCACAGTCGCTAACATAGTTTTAGACTCGGTTGAAAAAAAACGGGAAGAAAATCCGATGAAAGTTGCCGTTTATAGAACGAAATGAATTCTCAAAGGCCTGTAACTTCAAGGCCATTGAGTCTCTCTCACGCCTTTATCTCCAATCTAACTCACCATATGATTTCATTTTTATCGATGGTTTTACTTTTAGACTCGGTGTCAGCAATAATTGAGAACAATCCACACACGCGGGAAAATGCAGAGATATATTTTTTAAAATCGCGTCATGGTGTATCATACACCGCCCAACATGACACCGCCGGCAATGTGTCGATATATATTAAAAATTCGCTTTTGCTTTTCCGTTATGATATATTACTATTTCGTTTGATGATAGTCGTCACAAAAACGTCAACAATGATGCCGACATATATTTCTTCGTTTTTATTTCATTCAACATATTAGCCGGAAGTAAAATATGTTTCAGGAAATTACCGAGAGATATTTCTTCGTTTTTTTTATTAGTTATGTGCGCATACACTTTAAATAGGTTTATTTGAAATCTTTAATTTTCCACAAACATTCCACACACGCGGGAAAATGCAGAGATATATTTTTTAAAATCGCGTCATGGTGTATCATACACCGCCCAACATGACACCGATGGCAATGTGTCGATATCTATTTTAAATTCGATATATCATTTCATTTTTCACAGTCGCTAACATAGTTTTAGACTCGGTTGAAAAAAAACGAGAAGAAAATCCGATGAAAGTTGCCGTTTATAGAACGAAATGAATTCTCAAATGCCTGTAACTTCAAGGCCATTGAGTCTCTCTCACGCCTTTATCTCCAATCTAACTCACCATATGATTTCATTTTTATCGATGGTTTTAGAGCCGGTGTCAGCAATAATTGAGAACATTCCACACACGCGGGAAAATGCAGAGATATATTTTTTAAAATCGCGTCATGGTGTATCATACACCGCCTAACATGACACCGACGGCAACGTGTCGATACATATTAAAAATTCGATATATCATTTCATTTTTCACAGTCGCTAACATAGTTTTCGACTCGGTTGAAAAAAAACGGGAAGGAAATCCAATGAAAGTTGCCGTTTATAGAACGAAATGAATTCTCAAACGCCTGTAACTTCAACTTCAAGGCCATTGAGTCTCTCTCACGCCTTTATCTCCAATCTAACTCACCATATGATTTCATTTTTATCGATGGTTTTGGACTCGGTGTCAGCAATAATTGAGAACATTCCACACACGCGGGAAAATGCAGAGATATATTTTTAAAAATCGCGTCATGGTGTATCATACACCGCCCAACATGACACCGACGGCAACGTGTCGATATATATTAAAAATTCGCTTTTGCTTTTCCGTTAAGATATATTACTTTTTCGTTTGATGACAGTCGTCACAAAAACGTCAACAATGATGCCGACATATATTTCTTCGTTTTTATTTAATTCAACATTATTAGCCGGAAGTAAAATATGTTTCAGGAAATTACCGAGAGATATTTCTTCGTTTTTTAAAATTAGTTATGTGCGAATACACTTTAAATAGGTTTATTTGAAATCTTTAATTTTCCACAATATAATTTACTTGCCATTTATCATTTGATGATTACGAGACAAATTCCTCTTGAGGATCGTGACAATTCATGCGCTGCGTGGAAACTTCTATTTCCAAAATGAATGAGACGATCGATGAAGAACGCAGACTTGAACAGGATGCAGCAAGAAAACGAATGAGACGGGCGAACGAGTCCATCGACGAACGTCAATGCAAACTTGCGGGGTCACCCGTGGGAATCCCACGGGCATGGATGTGTGTGACATTTCGACATATTGAGTTAGATGCTGCACATTCATTTTTACAAAATGGTTACTGGCAAGTCATCAGATCCAGAAATGGTGTAAAAACCACCGTTTAGAGGCCATTTTTCCCCGCAAAGCGGGGGTTGGCCTTTTCGGGGACCGTGGTAGTTGTTGTTTTTTTGTCCCCTTTTTGAAGCAATGTTTTACGGCCGGATGCCCTTCCTGACGCCAACCCTTTTTGCCGCCTTCAACGACAAACAGGGAATTACCAGTGAACTGGTACTCAATTAGCCGACCTCGGAAGGATGACAGGCTGACTCAACCCCCCTGGCATTAATTCGGCGATCGACCGAGATTCGAACCCAGGATCCTAAGCCGGCACCCTAGCCGCTAGCCCAACACCAGAAATGGTGTCATGAACACAATTTATTTACGCACAAGCACAAAAGCAAGACGGGCCGATTTCCGATTCCGACGGGCCGACGGGCGAGACGGGCCGATTTCCGATTCCGACGGGCCGATTTGGAGCAAGAAAAAGAACGAGACGGGAGAAAAAGGAGAGAAACGAGACGGGGAAAGCCGATTGGAGAGGCGAGTGAGGCGCGATTGGAGAGGAGTGTGAGGCGCGATTGGAGAGGAGTGTGAGGCACGATTGGAGAGGAGTGTGAGGCGTGATTGGAGAGGAGTGTGAGGCACGATTGGAGAGGAGTGATTGGAGGGGAGTGTGAGGCACGATTGGAGAGGAGTGTGAGGCACGATTGGAGAGGAGTGTGAGGCGCGATTGGAGAGGAGTGTGAGGCGCGATTGGAGAGGAGTGTGAGGCGCGATTGGAGAGGCGTGTGAAGGATTGGAGAGGAGAGGAGTGTGAGGGATTGGAGAGGTGAGGGATTGGAAAGGAGAGGGATGTGAGGGGTTGGAGAGGAGAGGAGTGCTAGGTGGAGAGAGGAGAGTGTCAGGTGGAGACAGGAGAGTGTCAGGTGGAGACAGGAGAGTGTCAGGTGGAGAGGAGTGAGGGGTCACATATTATGTGAAATAACTAAATTCACACCATTTCTGGATCTGATGCCTTGCCAGTAACCATTTTGTAAAAATGAATGTGCAGCATATAACTCAATATGTCGAAATGTCACACACATCCATGCCCGTGGGATTCCCACGGGTGACCCCGCTAGTATATATATACTGTATATATATATATATATATATATATATATATATATATATATATATATATATATATATATATATAGATATTGTTACGCAACCGTGATTAACACCACAGTTACGGATGGCCGATTTGCGAGACTTTAACTCCCGAGGCGAAAACTCAATGGCGGATTCAAACTCAACACAAAGTTAAACGCGCGGAATGGCAGACACAGCAAAGCTCCGCAGCCTTATCTATTAAAATGAAACACCCAGGAAAACTGCGTTCAGATATATACAGAAAATAATATAAGGATTTATTAATGAAAAGTAAAGACAGTGAAAAAGCCCGCGCCGGTAGTACTAATAACTCTAATAAGCCTAAATTGGGATCCCACACACAACAGATACCAAACACGATACGAGGGAGATTATGAATACGAAAATAACACGTCTCGTCAGGTAAAGTGTAAACGCGGAGCTCGGGCTTATCTGGCTCCTTTCGTCTTCTTGTAACACGGCCGCGCTCAACCGCCACCAGGCCTCGTCGGTTCAACGGCACACCCACACCACGAGCTCCCTTGCTCCAACGGTCCCACGCAGGGCTGCACAAAGCAAACGAACTCCACTCGACCAGGGCCAGGAAGGACTCCTTTGAACTCCACTCGACTCGACTCTCTGCGGGAGTGCTGGCAGCCAAGTGCCAACTGTTCACTGCTCTGTGCCAACTGCCAACGAACTGCCGTACGAACTGCTCTGTGCCAACTCTTCAGTGCCAACTGCCGACTGCCGTGTGCTCTGTGTGCTCTGTGTGCCAACTGCCGACTGCCGAGTGCCAACCCTCAACGAACTCCTCCCACGAACTCCCTCAAATGGCGTTCGACCGTCGCTAATATCTCTGGCCGATGACGTCACATTGGCGCACTCCTCAGCCAATCATAGCCTCCCAACTCGCCGGCTCGCCCAGGTCACGCCCTCTGCGGCATGCTACTCCTGACATCTCCCGTCCGCGACCCCGCGGTCCTTGTGTAACACGTGCCAGGCGAGGTTTGTAGGCCTTGGAGGTGTAAACGGTGGCGGTGTATTGTGGCAGTGTTTTTGGCCTGGTTTCCTATCCACTTGTTCCGAAGTCATTGTCAGGGAAAGGAATTATTTAATGTTGCGCTAAGGACCTAACTAATGTTTATGTGGTTTGCAGTGCCATAATGGACAAAGGTTTGACTACCAGGTGAGACTCACAGGGGCGTTACCTTTAATCCCTCACTATTTAACACTCGGACCTCCAGGTAGATCCACAATCATACATCTTACCCCGACAAACGCCTAAACATCAAGAACTTATTACATGTAGAGTCCCTGTCACGACAGCCGAATACCTACCTATTCAGATCTACCTAGCTCTAGATGTTGCTCTACCAAATTCATAACACAGCCCCCCCCCCCCCCCCCCTGGAACCGTAGCTCCTGCAAGGTTCACCGCAGGCTCTACCATTCCAGCCTTAACACTTACTGTCACACACTTAATTAACCTATGAAATAAATCAGGAAGGGCTGTGGGAAGTGAGTCGGACTACCTACCTACACTTCCTTAACATGCTGAACCCCTTAACCATCATGCAAGTATGTACATTTTCTTCGTTGTTCCTGTGGAGGGAGGAAACAAACAACACACAACACTAACTTAACCACAAAACTTAACCATCTTTCCAAATCTCAAAACTCTAACCTTTGTACATACCCCGGTCTACAGACCGCGTCCCCCGGTGGATGCCACAAGACACAACCTTACCTGCGGGGCCATCCCCAATGCATCCCCCTAAATTTCCACGGGCCCTGTCCAGATGTTACAGGTGAGTGACACGGCTCGGTGGATTTCGCCCACATTCATGCAACACAGACCCCTTAACCACTCATTCTCATTCCATAGGTCATCAAGGCATTTCAAAAATCAACAAAGCACTTATTTCAATACACCCCCTGCAGGACCATGGCATTGATGTCATTCACGTGTGTGTGCATTCCTCAACTAGGCAGCGGGGAGGTACCGCACAAAAATATGGTGGGGGCGCATCAGGCTATGGTGCCCGCAGTCCCAAAAACAAGTCAACCGACTTACAAGTTCATTGCCCCCCCCCCCCCTTTACCTCTTGGCCCCGTGACAGCCCAACAGCCCCTTTCCGCCGTTACCTCGCCGGTGAGGGTCTCCACACACACCAGGCTCATTTGCCTCCTGCTTTCGCGCAGCAACACGGGTCACCGGGGGACTTCCTCACCCCGCGGCGCCCAACCAGACCCTCCACCGACGAGCTCCAATTTCCAGTTACCACCGGCTGCCAGGGGTAATTGCCGCAGAGGGGGGCCCGCAGGCATCGCTCCTCAGAGCTTGCTCTGTACCTGCGGACACACACACCTTCCCCACCCACAAGACCCCAAAACACACTTCCTCCCCCGCTGCCATTCAATTCTCCACACAACTCAGCACAATTCAGTACAATTCTTGGTGTAAAAGGTGTTACAAGGCTTGCCATGGCCTGCCACATGTGAGATCCCCCAGTTCACATTTAAACCATCACACATTTCCAAAAGCACATTTCCAAAAGCACAAGTATCGCCCCTCATTATCTCCAATAATCATCACTCACTCTCCAGGTTCCACTCTCACGACCACATCAAAACACCTAACCACAATACAAAAACATACGCCACCCACAAGACACTGTGGCTCCCATTCCATCCCCTCACCGGCCATGTCATCACTCTCACCCGCCTCCCAACTCCAATTTACATGTCCCCAATTTCCACAGCAAGTCCTGAAGCCTGGGACAGTACTCCTCAAAACACTCACCTCAAGTGCAGGTAGTTGCAGGTTGGTCAGGTCCAAAGTGCAATCCACCCATACAATTCCCAAAATTTCACATTGGGCCTACCAAATACTTCCAAATTTCTCTTTTGTCCCCACTACACTGGCAGGTATGTGGATCCGCATCCAACGGTGATCATCACTACACAACTACCTGTGGCCACGACAGCTCTGCACCTCTACCGTGCAAGGGTCACCGGGACAAGGTGAGCAGTCAAAACGCCAACATGGCCCATGAGTGTCCATAAGGGCGCGACCCACCATCCATCCTTCGGCCCCCTGCGAGGAACACAGCTGCACCAGCCCCAGCTGGCCAATGTGGTGAGCACTTGCTGCCACAACACACACTACCGCACACACCTCGGCCCTGGGGGCACGGTCGCAGTGCGTGGCATCCCTACAGCCACGTCCCCTGCACCTCCCCATCATCCCCCAGTCCGACTACAGAACTGCAGCCCCCCCAGTGCTCACCCACACTTGACCACACCAAGGTCCAGTCAACAGCCATGCTCCACCAGGAGACCCACCCAGAAGACATGGTCCACACACCTCGGACACACACAGCACCACGTTGACCCAAAGACCACACAACTGCATCCCCATGATCCCGCGTCCCAAATATCAGCACAGTTGCCCCCGCAACCAGTTGAAAGCTGTGTCTTGCTACCCTATTAATTTCATCACAGCCTCCAGCACTTTGGTCTACACACCTGGATCAATAATGGCGTCACTGTACAGTGTCCACCATGGCATTTCAAAATCCACCCTTAAATTTCCATCTAACCCACAGATTACCCATGCCAACCATTTGTCACATTTCACTAACCTCACCAAAGAAGGATGCTTTGCCATACACATGCCAGCCGAGCATGGCCCATATGCTCGGCTCGTTACACATCTCCCGATTCACATCCCCATGGCTCTCTTCCCAACCCGAGAGTCCATAAATCATAACGGAGCATCTGTGGAAGGTCACTCACACCATCACGTTCCACAGATGCCCCAATGGTTGTCCGGCAGGCTATCTCCATCCCTGTCCATTCGGTTTGACCCGCGTCCATCGACCAACACGGCATGGCAGGTCATCACATGCCAGTTGTCCCAAAGTCTCAGGGAGAGGGTGTCAGGTCGCATGCCCGGGTGATCACTACATCAGGCCCAAGCTGGCCATCTGCGGTGCCACCACCAAAGCGCGACCCACAACACCTCCCCCTAGTGGTCCTCAATATTTGCCATCCCAGGCTTGAGAAACCACCTCGGACCTCCCTGGAGGTCTTAACCCCCACCAGGGTCTGGTGACCCTGCCGGCCCGAGCCGCCGGCTCGGATGGCGCCCCGACGGACAAGGGACGCCGCACTCCACCAGACCCCCCGTGGGACCCAGGTCGTACCTCGACACCCAAGGCTGGACCCCACGTCCAAATCTCGCCATCACAGCCCCCCAGCTGGCCGGCATACCCAAATTTTGAAAGGGGCAACTTTTGCCCGAGGCCATCACCCATGACCTCTCCATGTCCAAATCCCGCAGCCCGGGGACCAATCCCCACCATGGCTGCTCCAAATCAATTTCCCATTGTAATTTTATTTTACAAATTTTCATTCCCACTGCCAAACCGCAGCTGCAGGGAACAACCTCTACCACCGGTTGTTCTGCCCCTCCCTGCAGTTGATCCAAATTCCCTACAGGGACCAAATCTCCAGAAGCTCTATCTCCCGATCCTCCAAGATCCAAATCCAGCCCGGAGCCAACACACTCCCCCAACTGGTTGTCCAATTTTGGAGCCTCTGTTTCCAAATAGCAGTGTACAGTGAGCGTCCCCTCGGTCATTCCAACCACCTCCTCGGACCAACTCACCTCATCACCCAGGCTCCTTTGGGCCTGAACAAGCTCTACCTCCATGGGACTGTCACAGGTCTCCAGCCGCTGGATCAAATCATCCTCATCATTACAAATCATTCCTGGCCCCGCCAGACTTTGATCAATATCCCCAATAAATACCTGGTCCGGCTCCATTGCACGGACCCCCAAAAACTCTACCCCCTCTTGCTCCGCACCACCGCCCTGGTGCTGCACAATTCCAAATTCATCCCCCGGTTGGGGTGTTGTGACATCCACACGGTCCCAATAAACAACCAGGCCAGAATGTGGGAAACATTCCCCATTTGCTTTATCAATTCGAGCATTTGTGGCACCAATCTGACCCTCCAACTTTTCCCCCATTTGGACAGCCTGCGTCACGCCCTCCTCTATTTTTGACATTAATTCTTCCCGTTTCAATTCAATTTCCACCCCTATGGCTTTTTCCATCTCCCCCATTTGAGTTTCTACTTTACCCTCTAATTTCCCCAGTCTGTCCGTAATTTGGTTTTGCACTCTCCCTTCTATGCCATCAATTCGTTCCCCCAGCTGCTGTGCCATTTCCCCAATTTTTCCTTCCAATTGTTCATTCCTTTCCTTTATTTCATTCCTCCATTCCTTCCCCTGCGACTCCATTTTATTTTCCATCCCTTCAATTTTATTTTCCAACCCACTTTTCATTTCTCCCATATCATTACTCATTTTATTTTCCAACCCGTCAATTTTATCATTTATTCCCCGAATTTCTGCAAGGTTTCGCTCACCCTCGGCCCTCTAAGCATTTATTAAATTTACTATGGTCTGGAGATCTATCGGGGCCGTCCCACTTGTTCCCGACTCCCCGGTAGGGGAGGGGCATAAGTTGGTGCTCGGGACGAGGGAGGTTCCAAGGCTCACCTCTGCATCAAATTCCCCTATTTCCGGCTCACTCCCAACGCTGACGGAGGCCTCGCTACGCACCTCCATTTCGTCGACCTCCGACATCCGCTTTTCGGAAGGTCGTTCCCCGCGCGCGTATTTATTTCAATTCCAAAAACACAATTTAAATTTGACGAAGACGCGATATCGCGCTCCGTATGCCCAATTGATTACTAAATTTCTCCGCCTCGCCTATAAAAATTTTGCGTTCGAACGTCGGGCGCAATGCACGCCCGACCGTGTCGATGTCTCGCCGCGGACAAAAAAAATTTGTCCGACGGGTTCAAATCCTACACTCCTGACACCACTTGTTACGCAACCGTGATTAACACCACAGTTACGGATGGCCGATTTGCGAGACTTTAACTCCCGAGGCGAAAACTCAATGGCGGATTCAAACTCAACACAAAGTTAAACGCGCGGAATGGCAGACACAGCAAAGCTCCGCAGCCTTATCTATTAAAATGAAACACCCAGGAAAACTGCGTTCAGATATATACAGAAAATAATATAAGGATTTATTAATGAAAAGTAAAGACGGTGAAAAAGCCCGCGCCGGTAGTACTAATAACTCTAATAAGCCTAAATTGGGATCCCACACACAACAGATACCAAACACGATACGAGGGAGATTATGAATACGAAAATAACACGTCTCGTCAGGTAAAGTGTAAACGCGGAGCTCGGGCTTATCTGGCTCCTTTCGTCTTCTTGTAACACGGCCGCGCTCAACCGCCACCAGGCCTCGTCGGTTCAACGGCACACCCACACCACGAGCTCCCTTGCTCCAACGGTCCCACGCAGGGCTGCACAAAGCAAACGAACTCCACTCGACCAGGGCCAGGAAGGACTCCTTTGAACTCCACTCGACTCGACTCTCTGCGGGAAGCCAAGTGCCAACTGTTCACTGCTCTGTGCCAACTGCCAACGAACTGCCGTACGAACTGCTCTGTGCCAACTCTTCAGTGCCAACTGCCGACTGCCGAGTGCCAACCCTCAACGAACTCCTCCCACGAACTCCCTCAAATGGCGTTCGACCGTCGCTAATATCTCTGGCCGATGACGTCACATTGGCGCACTCCTCAGCCAATCATAGCCTCCCAACTCGCCGGCTCGCCCAGGTCACGCCCTCTGCGGCATGCTACTCCTGACATCTCCCGTCCGCGACCCCGCGGTCCTTGTGTAACACGTGCCAGGCGAGGTTTGTAGGCCTTGGAGGTGTAAACGGTGGCGGTGTATTGTGGCAGTGTTTTTGGCCTGGTTTCCTATCCACTTGTTCCGAAGTCATTGTCAGGGAAAGGAATTATTTAATGTTGCGCTAAGGACCTAACTAATGTTTATGTGGTTTGCAGTGCCATAATGGACAAAGGTTTGACTACCAGGTGAGACTCACAGGGGCGTTACCTTTAATCCCTCACTATTTAACACTCGGACCTCCAGGTAGATCCACAATCATACATCTTACCCCGACAAACGCCTAAACATCAATAACTTATTACATGTAGAGTCCCTGTCACGACAGCCGAATACCTACCTATTCAGATCTACCTAGCTCTAGATGTTGCTCTACCAAATTCATAACTATATATATATATATATATATATATATATATATATATATATATATATATATATATATATATATATATATATATATATATATATATATATATATATATATATATATATATAATATATATATATATATATATATATATATATATATATATATATATATATATATATATATATATATATATATATATATATATATATATATATATATATATATATATATATATATATAACTGTAAGAAATCGTAGAAACTCCAAAGTACGAGCAGGGCGTCTCATTTGTATTGAATAAATAATCGTTAGATTAAATAAGACGCGGACGTAGCTTCAGGACGTCGATCTTTAATTGTCGACAAGCTTTCGACCAACAAAGGTCTTCTTCTGAGTCGGCCTTCTTCCAAAAAAGGTCTTCTTCCGTTGAACTTGGGGCTGACTCAGAAGAAGACCTTTGTTGGTCGAAAGCTTGTCGACAATTAAAGATCGACGTCCTGAAGCTACGTCCGCGTCTTATTTAATCTAACGATTATATATATATATATATACACACACACACATGATATTGGTCTAAACTGCTCCAGTGTCACAGTCTCCTCCTATATATATATATATATATATATATATATACACAAAGAATTAAGTTAAGCACCCCCCCCCGTTTTTTTACAACCTCGCACATTACAAGTTTGTTGTCGTCAAAACAGTGTAATATACCCATGATATTGCTATATTTTCTGGAGTAGTGATATTATGGTCACATAAAAACATAACAATCATGCCGTTTTCAATATTGTATTCTGAATAATTTAAGGTGAAATTTTTTGGGAATTTTAGGCATATTTTCACCTCAATTTAAGTATGGAGCTATAGGTCCATCACGGACAGTGTGGATGACGTTTATGTTTTCTAACGTACAGTCATTGTTCTGAGAAGACCTCTAGTGATCTTTGCGTCAATAACGTGTGTAGGACCCACGTGATCGGATCACTGACTCAACCCTACGTCTCATAGACCCTGTAAGCCGTCGTATGCGTTGCTGTGGCAGGTTGAACCCCCTCGAGCACGTTTGGGACATGTTGGGACGACAAATTGCGAAGATGGTCCCTCCAATAGCCAATCTGGATGAATTGGAACGTGCATTACATCGGGAATGGAACAACCTGCCACAGCAACGCATACGACGGCTTACAGGGTCTATGAGACGTAGGGTTGAGTCAGTGATCCGATCACGTGGGTCCTACACACGTTATTGACGCAAAGATCGCTAGAGGTCTTCTCAGAACAATGACTGTACGTTAGAAAACATAAACGTCATCCACACTGTCCGTGATGGACCTATAGCTCCATACTTAAATTGAGGTGAAAATATGCCTAAAATTCCCAAAAAATTTCACCTTAAATTATTCAGAATAAAATATTGAAAACGGCATGATTGTTATGTTTTTATGTGACCATAATATCACTTCTCCAGAAAATATAGCAATATCATGGGTATATTACACTGTTTTGACGACAACAAACTTGTAATGTGCGAGGTTGTAAAAAAACGGGGGGGGTGCTTAACTTAATTCTTTGTGTATATATACACATACATATACACACACACACACAATCAGACTCTGATATTCGAGGTCCCAACATTCGTGGGTTTCGTCATCCCCAGCCAGTTACAGTGCAGAGTGAAAGCACTCCACCACATCTATTAGTGCAATTAGCTGTCCCTCTCTTCCCCATTGAAACAACGCCCCCACATTTGCGGTTCTAACATTCGCGGCATTTTCCAGGAACATATACCCCACAAATGTCGAGGTCAGACGGGAATATATATATGTATATGGAATATATGGAAGGCTCTGAAGGTGGTATGGAGGCAAGGAGTGGTGCCCAGTCAATGGCCTAGGGCGGAAGGAGTTTATATTCCAAAGCAGGAGGAGGCTGTGACACTGGAGCAGTTTAGACCAATATCATTGCTCGATGTGGATGGGAAGATATTGATGAGTGTCTTTGCGGCACGGCTCTCAGGCTTCATCAGAGGGAATGGTTTTGTGGATGGTTCTGTGCAGAAGGCAGGAATACCAGGATCACCAGGATGCATTGAACACTCGGCAATGGTCTGGCAAGTGTTACAGGAGGCAAAGAGGCAAAGGATGGTATGGCTGGATTTGAAGAATGCATATGGGTCAGTGCCGCATGCCTTGATCAGGTATGCCATGGATTTATTTTGGGTGCCATGGAGATTTAGGGATTTTTTGATGGCATATTATGATCAGTTTTGGATGCGGTTTGCGACACAGTCCTATGTAACAGAGTGGCAGAAGTTGGAAGTGGGGATCCCGATGGGATGTACCATCTCCCCTATTTTGTTTGTGCTGGTTATGGAGTTGTTGATACGTGCGGTGAGTGGACATGGGAAAGAAGTGGAGCTAGCCCCTGGTCAGAGGTTGCCAGCAATGTTTGCTTTCATTGATGACCTGACAGTTGTCCAACAGTCCGCTGATGCAGCAGTAGAGGTACTGGGACGACTGGAAAGGTTGATGCGGTGGGCAAGAATGGGATTTAAAGCAAGAAAGTCGAGGAGTGTGGTAGTGAGACGAGGAGTGGTGGATAACATGCACAGGTTTGAGCTGGGAGGGGAGGTGGTTCCATCATTGGTAGAGGCCCCTGTGAAGAGTTTGGGAAGATGGTATACAGTGGAGTTGAATGATGTGGGAAGAGTGGAGGAGGTCAGAAACAAGCTTTTGAGAGGTTTGAAGAGGATTGATGGATGTGGTTTGCCAGGTAAGTTGAAGGTATGGTGTTTGAAGTTTGGATTGATGCCACGAGTAGTGTGGCCATTGATGATGTATGATATTGCGATTGGGCATGTAGAGAGGATGGAGGTTGTGGTGAGCAGGTTTGTGAGGAGGTGGTTGGGAGTGCCATGCTGTTTGACGAACATTGCCTTTTATGGTCAGGGTGGAAAACTCCAGTTTCCCTTGACATCGTTAACCGAAGAGTTTAAGGTGGTGAGGGTGTGGGAGTTCATGATGTTGCGGGATTCAAGTGATGCAGTGGTAAAGAATGCTCTCCCAGAGCAGAAGGGAAGTCGGAAGTGGAATGCAAGAGCAGAGGTGGACGTGATGGAGGAGCGGTTGCAACAGGAGGAAGTAATGGGGATGGTACAGCACGGGAAGCATGGCTTGGCATGGATGAAGCATGAGTGATGGGGAAAGGCATGTGTGAAAGAGAGGAGGAAGATGGTTGAGAGGGAGTGTATGAATGTGTGTGTATGAATGATCTGGTGTGTTTTGTTGGTGAGTGGTGAAGGGTATAAAGGTGGGTGTTTGAGTGTTCCACCATGTTTGTTTGGTGCTGTGGATTCTGGATGTGGAGGTGTTGTTGTTGTAGTCTGCGTTTGCACTGGCTGGGGGTGGGGGTATGTACGCATCCAAGTGTAGTTGCTGCATGTGGATGTGTATGTGCCCCTGCTGGCCACCTAAGCTGACCGTATCGAGGTTGAAGGGCCGAAACGGGATGATGCTGAGGACCTCGACTGAGGACCCGGTCAGTGCGGCACACTTGTGACCAGGTGTGTTTTGAACTTATATATATATATATATATATATATATATATATATATATATATATATATATATACACACACACACACACACACACACACACACACACACACACACACACACACACACACACACATATATATATATATATATATATATATATATATATATATATATATATATATATATATATATATATACACACACACACATATATATATATATATATATATATATATATATATAATATATATATATTGTTGTGGATCTGCCGCCGGCCTTCTCCCCTTATCAAGGGGGGATTAATCCCCTTGTCTTTACTGACCTGGCGCGACCCGAGACCTATTACGTCCCTTCCGGACAGCGCTAAATAGGGTTTCGGGGCCAAATTCGCTGTTACCTAAGTACTAGCGCTGCCCTGGAAGCGAGGGAATAAGCCTCGCACGAACCACGTGTGATGGTGATACGCCGAGCGGTTTGCGTACACGTGATCCGCGCTATTTATAATTAATAGACCCGATTTGAGTGATCTTATTCGTACCACGCTTAGTCAATGGAGAAATCACAAAGGCGATCGAATTGGAAAGAAAAGGAAGAACAAATATGTTTAATTATGATTGCACGTATTTACAGCTCAGGACGAAGAGACACAGGGCAACTTAAACAGTCTTACTCTTAATACCCCAGGACAAACGTGCCCGTCTCACTCACACTCACACAGGGATTGCAGATTGGCAGGATGATGTTCACCAGTGCCGCGGTGGTCGTCCAGGATCGGCCCCGTCTCACTCTCCACGGTCCCCGGCATGTTCCGCGAAGATGAAGGTAGGCGAAGGCAGGGACTCGTATCGTGTCGCTCGAACAAAGCGGGTAATCTCGGGGCGAACGGTCGAGGGCGGACTTTGCGCGGCTGGCGATTACTCGGCCGCGTTCATTCGCTTTGGCCGAACCGCGTGAGTTATCAACGCCCTGTCTGCGCCCACGTATTCCACGTAACAAAGTTCATACAGTGCGAAGGATTTCCGTCAAGCGCGTCTCCTTTCTCCGTACTCAGAAGTCACTTCAGCGCACCTCTCCCGTAACGCTGGTCTGCGCGCAACTCTGCTCAACTCACGAGCGCCTCTCCCATAACTGGACTGAAGTGGAGGCTTTGCGCAAAGGGTTTTATTGCCACGCCCTTAGAACCCTCTGGAACTCACCAGATGCTCTTCACCACGCCCTCTCACGCCATTCCGCTCGAGCTCTGATTGGCTGGTTCATTCTTACCGTCCCCACTGCTGCCGCGCCGAGCTCAACCCTCCTTCACCTTTCGAGGCCCTGCCTCATGTTAACTTGACTAGTGGACAGCCAAATGGGACGCGGGATGGATTGCGCCCATAGAGGTAGAATGGAGGTCGGAGCAAAATGATTGTAGGGCCTATTCTCCTGCCTTTAGACAACGCAGGTACTAAGAGAGGAAATGGCCTATTCTTACACATACTAAGACATAACTATACTACAAATGGGCCTATATGTTGTTCGTGTGACTAACTATAGGGGGCAAACCTTTAACATTTATTGACTTCAATGCGCCAATCTCAAAACCGCAGCACTGCCCCCCTCCCTCGTCAGACTCGTCCCCGAGTCGAACCCACACAAGTGTGAACGACCGGTTTTGAGCAAGACTTGGGACTAGTTTTTAATTACGTGTGACACTTAGATGTGGTTCCCCTCTAACATTTACTCTAACCCTGTGTATGCGACAGTTTTACAACACTAAATATGTCCCACCTACTGCGTTGTGTCACTAACTAACAGACTCGCACCCACAACTAACCGAATTGTGGAATTAATTCTCAAATTAATCATAAAGCTGGTGGGTAGCATCTTATTTACAATTACAGAACCTAATTATTTACATCTCTATAACCCAGGACCTGTTCTTTTTGGAAAGAAGATTGGAGAGGAGAGAAAGCACAGCTAGGCACCAATACACCAAAACACATTCATCAATGCACAGTTCAAAAAGTTCACCATTTGCTGCTGGGCCGCATCTTCTTCTTGCTTCGTCTTCTGTGTGCAATAAAAACTTAGTTCTTCTTGCCTGGCACACCAGAATAAAATGTACAAGAACCCGTGTTCGTTTTTATTTGTCAGCAGGGCAAACCTCATGTGGTCCAACTGCGTGACATTGATGCCACTTAAAACCAGTGGTCCGAAGATGAAGGGTAAGTCTGCAGCAAATGACTGCTCAGCAAAGTGTAAAGCCACAAAATGTGTGGTCCATGTGCAATGTGGTGCAGCAAAGTGTCTGTGCATGTGCGGCAAAGTTATATTAGAGAGTACGGCAGCAAAGCACCGCGCCGTTCATCTGCATGGGTGCAGCAATGTGCAGCCACACAGGTGTAGCAAGGTGCAGCCGCACAGCTCAAAGTTGCTGCATTCTCCTCCTCCAAAAATGGGTCCATGGTTGGGGAGGAGAGACAAAGCACAGTTAGCAAAGGAAAGGGTGCAAGGGTACACCAAAACACAAGGTAATGCAACATGAGGGGCGCGGGAGAGCGAGCAGAGCAAGCTCGTCCCTAACCGTTCGAACCCCCCCCCCCCACCCCCCCCCCCCCCCCACCCCATGTCAGCTTACACTACCCTTGCCCTTCCCTATATTTACAAATTACAAATCCGTCTCCACATCTTGTCTCCCATATCCCCCTCTAATTCCAAATTCGTCATCCAATCCCTCCCAAGAAGGAATAGATGGAACCAACACACAATGTCAAATCACGTCGAGGTGCGTCTTACCCACTCAAATCGTTCACTTGGTACTGGTGCGGAGCTTTGTCACCCTGGTAAATGAATGTGGATGGCGCGAAGGGCTTTCCTCATCCTAGCTACACTAGTGACATTAACTCATTTAAACTAACCCGGGGTCATGCCCTGCCAATTGGCATCTTTAAACTATGCGGTTCTAAAAACCAAATTACCCATTGACCATTCTGCGGTGCCCATGAATTTGGGTCTCACTCCCCAATTTTTCTTACTGTGCCTTTGCACAATTTTGGGGCTGGGTCGTGTGGCTCCACTAGCAGGTCTACCTACCTGCGCACCTCCGCCACTGAAGTCACCACCCGAGCTTACCTTGCTCCTTGCGACTACCTAAATTGGGGAAGGCCCCTCCTGGCTCTCTCACCCCCTGATGCCCTCCTCGGCATTGGGCTACCCTGGTCCTTCTCCTGGATCCTCGGGCCCCATTGAACACTACTCATGACCCTAACTGACTGGCTCCCAGAGCCTACCTGTGGCCTCACCTGGCCGACAAACTACCAGTGGCGGAGTGCTCCAATAACCATACGCACCAACAAAGCCCACACGCCCAGTCATTCCACCAACTCATGCACCCATACAAGCACTTCCTGCTACTTCCTGCACCACAGGTGTCAATAACCAAACAACTTACCTAAACCCTCTACCTATCTTTAAACTACCCTCCCCGGGTATTCGTGAAGGGGTCCATCTTCCCCCATTTACTCCTTCGCACCATGCATTCCACACCTTCTATCCCGCACCAAGCATTCCACACCAAATATTCTCACACACCAATTTCTCTTGCACACCTCTTGTGCTCACACACCTGTTCCCCACTTGCACACCATGCAAGTCAATTCACTTCAACACACTCCATTCATCCTCAATACACCACCTCTGGTTATCCCCAACCAATGCCTCATTTGCTCAAGCTCATCCACACACAGTGATTCTCATTCAATTCCTCATTTGCTCAAGCTCATCCTCACACACAATTTCTCCACACTACTACACACACACAGCATCATCTAACTAACTACTTCTCCCCCTAATACTCGTGCTTTCCCGTCTTCCCTTACACTAAGCACTCCCTCATCATTAACATCCACCTAATCTCTCTACGCCCCCTCTACCTGTACAAATGTCCCTACTTAAATCTCATGTCCTCTACTGTCCTTTCTAAATCCCTAACAATTATCCTAGCCCGCCCTCGGCTAGTTTGCACTGCCACACCATAATCTAGTGCTCATGCGCCCCAAATTCGTGTGAGGAATGGCGAAACCACCACTCCCCCACGCCGGGTACCATTCGCCAACACTATCGGCATTCGTCCACTACTCTCGAGCCTCTCGGTGCGGAAATACATTTGCACAGCTCGGCCTCGAAAAGCTGAGCAATGCATGCAGGTGGTTTGTCTCCTGTAGGTTGGGTCCGTCCGGCATTTTCGATTCAGGGGAGGAGGCATGCTTGGGCCAAGGCTCCAGGCGCCATCTCTGTGTGATGCCTTGCGGTCCCATGCACGGTGGCCCAACCATCCACGGTCGGAGCACCGCGCCCGCAAGGGGGCGCCTTTCCTACCCCCCCTCGAACCGTGCCGATCGCCTTTCCCCCCCAAGGCGTGGCACCGACCATACAGGGCGGGGCCCGGCACGAATCGTGCACAGCGATTCTTGCGAGACCGCCGCGGCAACGATCCCCGTCTGTCCCCGCTGCACACAAAGCGCACCACGCACCGAGGGCTCGCGTCGGCTATACGTCGCCCTAAATGCTCCCCCGGTCTGCGTCGATGCTCGAGCCGCGTTCTCAACACACCTCGCGACCCATTCCTCACTCGCACAACGCGGCGCTCCAGCGCCTCCCATACACTTCCTGCATTCTATTACTGCACTCTCCCGTGCATTCTCTTCCCTTGCACACTCAGGTGCACACCATACAGGCACACTCACGCTGTTCGCACACTCCATTATCACACACCCACGCGCCCATCCTGGCGCGATCATACCACTCGCACACTCCGTTACACACTCGGCCATCACACACCCTCGCGCACACTCTCGTTACACCCTCAGTAACAACCACGGGTGTGCACTCTCCCGGTACACACCAAATCAGCGCACACTTACCCACGGGTGTGCACTCTCCTGTCGCACACCCAATCACGCGCTCTGGTGTGCACTCCTGCACACTCTCCACAACACGCTCTGGTGTGCATCCGCTCTCACTCTCCTCGTCCATCGCACACTGTTTCACACTCCGTTTCCCACTTGGTTTCACACTCTCGCTCCGGTGCACACTTGTTTTGCACACGCGCGCCATTCACTCACGTACATCGCACCACGGACCTTCCACGAGCGCCCGG